>NC_092810.1:30068457-30379065 GCF_040954645.1 Diabrotica undecimpunctata
GCGTACTATTGTGTTGTTTGTAATAGTCATAATACTGGTGTAGCAATGTTGTTTTTCATGTTATTTAATTTATAAGACTCGAGATTTGTATAATTTGTGATAAATATTTTTTGTAGTAGAATAGGTTGTATTGTCAGTTCAATAAAACTCAACGTATTTTTTATAAAGAATTTTAAGAAACTTGTTTTCGTATGGATTAAATGTTAATAATACGTTTGGTTTACTTTTATTTTTTAACAGCTCAGCCATTCCAACCAAATTGTTTGTCTTTTGTAATTTTCCATCCATTGGAGATGCCTTACAACACAGGGTGTACTATTTTCTTCTTCTTCTTCTTCTTCTTCTTCTACTTCTTGGAGATCTTTCGATCTGTTTAATTCTGAAGCTGCCTCTGGTTAATTTCCTGGGAGGTAGATTGCCAACTATCCCTCCATCTTTTAGGTGGTCTTCCAGGAGGTCTTGAATCAGGCGGGTTGTTTTCTAGGGCCATTTTTGGGAGTCTATTGTTATGTTTTTATTATTCTTCTAATTTATTGTTTTCATTTATTTATTAAAGGTTCTATTTATAACACTTACAAATTTATTAAAGTCTTTATTACTAATTTATCTTACACGAACAATTATACAATACGGGCGTTACATTTTAAAACGCGGCACGCGATCTTCAGAAATTAACTGTTCTCCTTAAATAAAATGTCCCATTTATATATAAAATGCCGTTATCTAGAAGGATCGATGACATTCTCCATTAGAACGGGATCCCATCGAATAGACGAGAACTTGGTCGACGGCTGAAAGTATTTATTGTAAGACTATTCTCATTCAATCGTCTTACATGATTGTACCACATCCTCTTACGCTGACTTCCCCATCTTACAATATCTTACATTTTGCACTGCTCTCTGATGTTTGTATTTCTCACCCTGTCTCTTCTTGTTTTGCCCATTGTTCTTAGGGTTTTTATTTCGGCAACCCTTAGCATATGTTTCGTTTTGTTGGTATCTTCGCGCACTTCTATGCCATATGTCATGATCGGTCGTATGCAAGTCTTGTAGATTCTAATTTTACTATCTGTGCGCATATACGGATTTGACCAGACTATCTCCCACAGACATCCCGACAATGAGGATGCTTTGTTGCTCTGACTCCTTAGGTCCTTTACTGGGTCGTGTGTGCTTGATAAATCTATACCCTGATATCTGAATTGGATCACCTGTTCTATGGGGTTGTTCTTAACCACTAACTTACATCTGAGCGGATCTTTTGCTATTGTCATACATTTAGTTTTGTTGGTAGAAATGGTCCGAAAGAGCCGAAAGAGCAGAGAGATGTTACTTTGTTTATAATTTTGCCCATGAGTAGGTTAAATAAGAAGGAGCTTAATCTGTCGCCTTGTCTAATTCCTCCCGGTGTTGGAATATTTTCTTTGAATTGGTCTTCTGCTCTAACTTTGGTTACATTGTTGTTATTTAGGTTATGGACTATCTTTGTTAAGTTGGTCGGTGTTTTACTTTCTATTAATATATTTAGAATGTCTCCCAGGCGAACACTCTCAAACGCCTTCGTCAGATCAATGAAGCAAATAAACGCTGGCATGCCGAACTCTATAGCTTTTTCTTTTATTTGTCTACAGAAGCCCCAGAAACACGTGTTAGGGAGTGGTAAGAGTCTCAAATTAAATCGAAACGCAACCATTTTCGTATATTTATCGTCCTTACTCGACGAAATGAGTACAAGAAAAATGGTAATTTATATGGGTAAATCGTTGATGCATAGTGGAATATAAATATTCCCAGCATCGCTCTTAATGGCTTGATTAAGCGTGAGTATGAGTATACAATTTACTTTAATTGCTATCGACACATTTAACTTCATCTTTCCTCACTAGATGTCTCTAGTAGCATACTCTGGTAATTATTTTTTATGTAGTCGATGCGTTTTGATTTGTGTCGCCCAGCCTGCTGAATTGTGATTGGTCAAATGGCAACAGTAATTGCAGCCAATCATAATTCAGGAGTCTGTTGCTCATTTTCTGTATTATCGTTGGTTGAACGGCATCTGAGCTGCAGCCAATGATAATATACTGAAAATTGAACATTGGTCGTCGTGCAGGTTCAATCGTAAAAAGGCAAAAACGACCGTTACAGATTGACCTACTTTTTTTAGCATAAAAAAGATGCACGACGGCCAGGACATCAGACCGGGTCAGGATATGTCCGCTGGTCCAGCCTTCTTGGCAAGTTAAGATCCTCTGATTGATTCAGTTCTCAGAGCTTCTGTTTTATTTCCACAGCTTCACCTTTAAACCCAGAACCTAACGTTCTCAGCTTTAACGTCGGTTTATTTTCAAACCAAACGGCGGCCATTCTTGAGGAACTTATATCTGCTTTTCGACTTAGTCGAATTTGCTAATATTTTCCTCAAAAGCGTCGCTAGTGTCATCGATTTAATCTGTGCTTTTAGACTTAGTCCAAAATCTGATTATCTCGGTAGTTTTACAAGTCATGTAAGAAAATTTCTCTTTCAGGATTCTGCTACAATATGTGTTGCTACAAATCATAATGCAGGGAAAAATACAGGGAAAACGAAGTATTGGAAGAAGACGCATCTTCTGGCTCAACAATCTGAGAAAGTGGTATAATTGCAGTTCCGTCGACTTGTTCAGACCTGCAATCTCAAAAGTGAAAATAGCTTTGATAATTACCAACCTCCTTAGAGGAGACGGTACCTAAAGAAGAAGAAGAAGATATCCCCTAAGAAATACTAGACCTGTAAATTTTTCAAGTGGTTTATATTTGGTTTATATTTTTCGGTTTTCAAAGTAATACATTTTTTTCAATTACTTTGTGTTGGTTTTTGATAATTATTGAAAATATGTTATTGCAAATGAATGTAATTAAGACGTTTAAAATATATTTAACTGCTTTTCACAAAAAACATGCAAAAAAATTGTTTTTACTCTCACAGACGACATGTCAGTAATTGTGTATCAATATTCGTATGTCAGTCCTTAAGGGTTAATACAAAATTCACTGTGTTAACACAAAACAAATTTTAAAATTTTTCCTCCTCGTGCCTAATATAAATATTAATACCATCATACTTTTATTTCAACAATTATTCAGTAATGACTGAAGCAAAAAGTAGGAAAAAGATCCACTTTTTACAACTTGTAAAAAACAAACTGATTAGAAGAAGTAGTGTTATCAAAAGAAGTTAAATACAGTACCTGTTAGGTGTCTTTTTAAAGCATATTAAGCACCCTAATAAACCTTATCAAGATAATGTAAAAATACTAAACACAAAAGAGGTAAAATATGTCAAACAATCAAAAGTAAATACATTATGACTTAATAAAGATTAAGAATATAAATATTTTCAAACATAATTATCTATTCACAAGAAACTAGCGACACAAGTTGATATATTAAATTGAATATGAATGAGTATTGTTAGTGCAGTCGTCGCATTTGGAGAATTTTTGTAAAAATGACTGACGAGCATACTCGACTCACTGATCCTGTTTATAGGAGTCTCAGCATAGACAGACGGGACACTTTAAGAAATGGGAACTCGCAGGAGAAAAGAAGTCGCTGGTTTTTATACCTTTCTGCTATTGTAGGTAAGAAATCTGTATCTAAAACTTATAATCTTGCAACGTTATTATAATCATCATAATTTTTTGCTTGGAGTACCGTATCCTTCTTTCGTCAGTACTCTGTCCGATTATCGAACGTTGGTGATACTTTGTTTACGGCAGCTCGAAGCATATTAGTGGATTTCAAATTGACACCAATCTCAGAGATACCGCAGTCTCTTCTTCCGGCAACCTTGCCTTGTATCACGAGGTGTAGAAGATTATACCTATCTGGATTTCTCATTCTTCTTCTCGTCCAGTCGCGAATGTACTTATCATGTACTTATTATTTCTAAGTATGTGCCCCAAATATGCTGTCTTTCTCCTTGGTCAAAACTTCTCTATCTCTTCCCATTATATGCAACACTATTTCGTTCGTAATATGATAGGTCAATCATCATCACCATTCTGGCTCTACAATGCTACGTGGGTACTAGCCTCCTCGAGAATTTTTCTCCAGTCGTTCCTATCCATCGCCTTTCTCCGCCAAGCACATATTCCCATATTTCTCATGTCTTCATCGATGTTATTAAGGAACCTTGTTCTGGGTCTTCCTCTTCTTCTTTGACCAATGGGTCTATCAAGGAGCGTTTTTCTAGCTGGATCATTTTGTTCCATCCGCACTACATGCCCTATCTACCTCAGACGTCCTATCCTAATATGTTTTACGGTATCTGGTTCCTGGTATATTCTATAAAGTTTGAAATTGTAGCGTCTTCTCCACACTTCATTGCCATTCACTGCTCCATAGATTCGCCTTAATACTTTTCTTTCGAAACATCCTAACATGTTTTCATTATTTTATGTTTGTTAGAGTCCAGGTCTCTGCACCATAATATGTTAGGAGTGGGCGTATTATTGTTTTGTAGAGTTTTATTTTTGTATTTTTCGATATAATTGATTTAAGGAGGAGATTGAGCCCAAAATAACATCTGTTGGCCGTGCAAATTCTGCGGTTTATCTCTGTGGTAGTATTATTTTCAGCGTTAAGGAGCGCTCCCAGGTATACAAATTCGTTCACTGCTTCGATGACGTCGTTTTCGATAACAAGTGGTCGTAGGATTTGTGGCTGCGTACTTATTTTCATATACTTCGTTTTGATGGTGTTTATTATTAAACCCATTTTTGTAGCTGATTCTTTTAATGCTACATACGCCTCTCGTACAGCGTTTTTCGTTCTCCCAACAATATTGAAATTATAAGCATAGGGCAGGATTTGCACTGATTTATTATATATTGAACCAGTGGTTGTTATTTGTGACATACGTATTACTTTTTCCAGAGCCAGATTGAACAGTATACAAGAGAGAGGGTTTCCTTGGCGCAGTTCGTTATTTGTTTTAAAAGGTTCAGACAGTTTCCCCTAAATTCTTACTCTACATTCAACTTTTTCAAGAGTTAGTTTTGTTAAATTTACCAACTGATTTGGTATTCCTAGCTCTTTCATTACTTTGAACATTTCTCTTCTATTCAGAGTCGTAGGCTGTTTGGTAGTCTACAAATATGTAATGAGTATCAATGCCACATTCCAGTGTTTTTTCCAAAATTTGTTTCAGGGTTGCAATCTGAATTATCGATTTACCACCTCTGAAACCAGCCTGGTATTTTCCTTCTTTCCGTTGTGCGTATGGTGCCATACAGTGACATATAAATATAGTAAAAAATATTTTATATGATGCATTTAGAAGCGTAATTCCTCTATGGTAATATTCCAATCATTGGAGATGGATTTCTGTGTCCATATTTCTTTTATAAACTGCTGTAATGCCATTATGGTATCATGGCCACTTTCTTTACATAGTTCAACTGGGAGATTATCTATTCCGGGTGATTTGTTTCTGGCTAGTTTTTTAACTGCATTTGTAACTTCAAGAATCGTTGGTGGTTCCTCTTCCCTCTCGTCTGTTTGCCTTCCAGGTTTTCTTCGTCTTCCTCTATATTAAGTGCCTAGTTAAAGTACCCATCTATTCAATACATCTTTCCTTGTTGTTAATAGGTCGTAATTCTGACTTCTGGTCTGCCTTGAATTCTTTTCTGTTGATGTTAACTTTCTTATAGAATGTTCTGAATTCTTTCTTTCTATTGAGGTTTTCTATATATTTAAGTTCCTTATTTAAGTTGTTTTTTTCTTCTTTTGTGTATTCTCTTTTCTTTTTTTTATGTCTGGTAATTCTCTACAGTTGTTCTAGTTCGTCGGGTAAGCATCTTTCTGTAGGCTTTATTTTCTTCTTTTGTTACATTCTTGCATTCATCGTCAAACCTATGATTTTTACAAGCACAAATTTCTGTTCCTATTTCATCTTCGTCTTCCTTTATTCTGGTCCAGTAGGAGTCTATATCTGTATAGTATTCTATAAACTTCTTCCTTTACATTTTGAATCCTTAGCCTGTTGGTGATGTTTTCCGAGTACCGTTCTGCAATTGTCGCATCTTTCAGCTTTTGAACATTCCATTTTTTTCTATCCATTTTATTTTCTTTACCGGTATTTGAAATTCTAGGTGATCGGTCCATGGTATTATAAAAATTCTTCTAATAAGCCACATCTCAAAAGCTTCTAGCTTTCTCATTAAATCAACATAAACAGGCCAAGCTTCGGCATCATAAAGAAGAATAGAGTGGATGATCTCGGATTTGCAGATTGAGTCTTTGGTTACTCAGAAATTTCCTCACCTTCAAGAAGGCTTGCTCTTGATTGCTCTATTCTTGATAGAAGTTCTGATTTCGGATTTATATCTTCAGTAATCCAGATTTTTAAGTACTTTATTTTGTCAACTTGTTTAAAATCTTCCTTTTTAACTGGATCCTTGTTATGACTTTACCCCTCTTACTAATAACCATGGTTTTTATTTTCTTTATGTTTATTGATAAACCAAACTGTTCCCCAGTATCACAAATTGTGTTTAGTAGCGTCTACAGGTCTTTCTCACTTTCAGCGATAATGACTCGTCGGCATAACGAATGTTATTTATATTTTCACAATTTATCTTCCCCTCTGTACAGTTTTCAAGTATTTGTATAAATAACTCTTCGAAGTATATATTAAATAATAATCGTGAAAGTACACAATCGTGTCTAACACCTCTACTTATCTGTTCCGCATCCATGCTATTTTCATCTAATGTTACCACAGCCTGTTGGTTCCAATAATAATTTCTCACTATGTTTATATCATTTTTGTCGAGTTCTTTTTAGTTTACACATTCCATAAGAATATTATGTTTAACTTTGTCGAAAGCTTTCTCATAGTGTATAAATGCGACGAAAAGATCTTTTTGTTGGTCTCGACATTCTTGAGTAAGAGTTGTAGAACTATACCGAGCTTCTACTGTTCCAAAGCAATTACGAAATCCAAACTGTGTATTACTCATATTCGCTTCACACTTTCTGAATATTCTTGCATGTATAACCTTTAAAAATGTTTTCAATGGACTACCTAAGCTCTGACGTCACAATGAGCGGGGGTTTTAACAATCTTTCAAGGACTTTTGGTTATAAACATTAACTCTGTACGATTGGTATTATTATTGGTATTATTCGTTGTTAGTGAATTTATGAGGTAAGAATATCAAAGTATAAGATATTTACTATGAATGCTCATATTTTGAGGTTATATTATTGTTTGATTAAAACTTTAATTATTTTTACTGTATTCCAAAGTATTTCATTTTTGTTTTTATCGGGTTATTTCAAAATTAATTAATAAATCATTGAATTTATTTACGAAGTTAAAACATATTTAAATTAATGTTTTATTATTTTTTTTGTACTAGTGATTTTATCCCCTAAAAGAGTAAATATATTGGTTTTCTCGTAGTTTAAATGGTTAATAGTAGTTTTTTTGTCATTACTGAAAAATTTAGTTATACTGGATATCTTTAACACATGTTTACTAGCCACTATAAGCCCAGATCTAAAAAATAAACTTAAAAACTATTACAACATTCAAAGAACATTTTTTTAAACACTCATTATGGCAATTTGATAGAAAGATTTCCACAGAATGTTATATTACAACTTAAACTACGTTAAACTACGAGATCATCTTTAGTCTTTTACAGGATAAAATCTCTGGAAACGAAAAAAGAATAAAACATTAATTTAAAAATTTTTTCAACTTCGTAAATAAATTCAATGATTTATTTAATTATTTTGAAATAACCCTGATAAAAACAACAACAAAATACCTTGAAATATATATGAAATTATTATTTATTCTTCAAAGAATTAAAAAAACCAATATTTCCAACTTCTTAGTGGACAAATACGCACAAATTAGAAATGTTTGGAAAGATTTTTAAAAATTCCCGCCTATTGTGACGTCAGACTTAGGTAGCCCATAATTGTGAAATTAAGCTGATTAATCTATAGTCATTACAGTGTTTGGGATTATTGGTTTTTGGTAGCGGAACAAAGGTCGATAGTAGCCATTCTGTAGGTATCTCACCAGATGTGTATATGTTGTTAGAGACGATAGTTATTGCGTATAAATAATTGTCTTCATCGATAAGATTAATCAGCTCTATGTGAAATTTATCGTACCCAGAAGCTCTGCTAGATTTTGAGTTGTTTATAGCATGTTGGACTTCAGATTTTAATATTATTGGAGCTTCCTCGCTGTTGTGTTGGTTCCGTTCTTGTATTCATGAAAAGATCTTCAATATATTTAGTCCATACTTGTTTTTATTTTAATTGGGTTATTACTTATTAACAGGTTTATTGTTTTTGTAAATTAACCGGTTAGGTGTGTTTGTTCGTAATTTCAATCATAATTCTCTGACTTTTTTATATAAATTATAATGATCATGTCTCTTCTGCAATTCCTCCATTTCAAGCATGTTTCCATCATCCACTTTTCTTTAGCCTATTTTATTTTATTCCTTATTAATTTATGTTTTTCTCTCTGTATGTGTCTGGGTTTTTGTTTCTATATTTTCTACTTTGTTCCATGATTTCGAGTATTTCTTGAGTCATCCAAGATTTTCGGCTTTCTTCTTTCTTTTCTAGAGTTTCGTTCTGTGTCTTTTTAACAGAATCTTTGATTTTGCTGCACATTATGTCCATATTCTCTTTCATTTTGATAGATGTCTCATTAGGTACATTGCCGAAATATTGTAACTTTAGAATTTTTATAACTATCGTTATTTCTGTTCTCTTTTTCATTCGGTGTAAAACTATTTTATTTCCTAATTGATCTGCCCAACCTATCCGTAATATTCGTCGGTAAATCGACATGACAAAGGCCTCCAATTTTTTCATTAGTGTCTCTGCCGTATTCCACCGTCCTCTACCCTTGTGTCTCTATATGTCTAAGGCAAATGAGTAATTTGCCTTCCTCGCAATAATGCCGCACCCTGTATAAACTTATATTGACCTAAAGTGTTTAAAAAAAGACATACTACAAATCATATTCTGTTATATTAAATATTTGGTTCTTTAAATCGCGTTCCTAGATCCTTTATGTCATTTAGCCACCGCAGCGTATTTATTGTGATGGATCTAATAAAATCATGTTTACCTTAAAGACAGTAGAGCTCAAAATAATAGCACATCTGCCATATTACACCGTCATCTACCCTTGTGTCTCTATATGTCTAACACAAATGATTAATTAGCCTTCCTGGCAGTAATGCCGCACCCTGTATAAACTTATATTGACCTAAAGTGTTTAACAAAAGACATACTGTAAATCATATTCTGTTATATTAAATATTTGGTTCTTTTTAACCTTTCTTTTTAGTCCTTTTTAACAATGCAAAAATAATCAGCTAAAATTTGCCAAGAATTTAAATCAAATATATACAAATATTTAAAATTATATTACTGCAAGATTATTTTTATTTCTTCGACAAATATGATTAGGTAACTGTTCTGTATTACCAACACGCTTAAATGATAAGATGTTAAAAGTCTTTACTGAAAGTCATAGAGATGTTTCTGCCTAAAATATGTACTTTTCATCGTTTAAAAATTACATGTTAGACTGATTTTTTTCTGTTAGTGCGCAATAATCTAAAATCATGATATGAGTTCATTTCACTCTTTTTGGTCGATTTAATATAAGGTTGTTAGAAATACAAATCGAGGGGCGCCAAATCATAACGTTGTAAGTGCCCAAAATAAAAGTTTTCAGTTGAGACAAAAAACTGTTTTAGATCATTCTTAATAAACTTTGGTTCGATTAACACTATAGACATACAAATTTGAGGTCTAGTGAAATAAAATAGTTGATGCTTTAATTAATTTAAAAACACTAAAAGAATAAAACGTTGTAAGTGCCATTATGTATACAAGTCATAACTTTGTAACTGAGCTGCCACCGTGCTTCGGAGGGCACGTAAAGCCGTCGGTCCCGGCTACGAAAGTAGTCGTTAAGTCATGTTAGGGGCGCTTGCGCGACCTGAAAACCCTAACACTAGACCTTATCCAGAAGGTTACACGAACTTTCCTTTTCTTTTTTAACTTTGTAAGTGTGTATTTACTTGCATTGTGACAATAAAGCTAACATTTATTTATTTATTTTTTTATTTATTTACTTAAGTAACTTTAATTCAAAATTTAAAAATCAGCATTTTGTAAGGTTTTCGTAAAAATTGTTTGCTTCTCCTGCTAAATATGGTAGCATGGCTTGGATATCTTTATTTTTTTCAGTAGATAATGGCACAGGGGTTTCCTTCACCTCGATTTCCAACTCCTCAAAACTCGCCTTAGTGATTAAAGGTTTGCTCACTGAAGTTTTAAGCCCTAGAGCAAAATCTCCGTAACTTTTCTTTATATAAACTTCACCAAAGCTTTCAGATGTTACTCGAATCATGGTAGCCGAAGATATCTGCAAGTTTTTAATGTTTATCATATAAACTCCTGGACAAAATTAACGCACCACTTTAAATAATCTAAATATTTACAATATAAACACAAAATAAAACTAAGTTACATTGAAAAAATAATAAACACCTACAAATAAGTCGAACATGACTTTATCATGACCTTAATTTGCCTTAATTGTTTCTTTAAAAATTTGTTTTTGCCGGAAATGCGTAAATAAGCTAGCATAACTCAAAATTGCAAAAAGGAAAAAAATCAGTAAAGTAACACAATAAAATGCATCTGGGTCAACACTAATACCGTGTGTATTAAATGTTCAACAAAAACTTGCGGAATATTCTCCCATTCTTTAATAACGGCCCCAATGAGTTGGTTGTGGTTGGCAATAGGGGGTCTACGACTTAGAATCTTTTTTTTTGAGATAGTTCCATAGATGCTCTATAGGATTCATGTCCGGACTGCTAGGTGGCCACTCTAATAATGGAATATCAACATCATTTAGGTAGCCAATAACCTGTCGAGAAACATAAGGACGAGCGTTGTCTTGCATGAATAAAAAAGTAGGTCCAAGAGACGGAGCAAAAAGCACTACATGTTCGAGAATAATGTTGTCTAAGTAATAATGGGCATTCATAGACCTCGTACGTATGGGGACCAACTAAGTACGAGCTTCAAAACAAATTCCCCCCAAAACATTTTAGAGCCACCACCAAAAGGTACTTTAGGAGAGATATTGCAGCTGGTAAACCTTTCTCCTCGCCTTCGCCAGACACGCTCACGACCATCTGGAGCTTTTAGGCTTACTTTAGTCTCATCGGAGAAAAGAACTCGTTTCCAATCATCGATGGTCCAATTTTGATGCAATCTTGCAAAATTCAATCTCTGAACCCTGTGTTCTCTGGTAAGCAAGGGTTTTTTGGCCGGTTTCCTGTTGCTCAATTCTGCTTCATGTAAACGTCTTCTAACTGTTCGAGACGATATCGCGACATTTCGAACATCTGCTAGTTCATTTTTTAGCAAATTGCTGGTGACTCTCCTATCTCTGAGAGCAAGTTGTCTCAAAAAACGATAATCAATTTGATTAGTGTAACGTTTTTGCCTTGACCTGGTTTTCGATGGTACGACCCTGTTTCATTATATCACCTCACCTTGCGACTGATGCTGGAATGATGTCTTCCTAACAAACCTGCAACGTATCTCATTGAATATCCTTCATATAGGAGAGTCGATGCTCGCACTGCCTCTTCCATTGACAAATTTCTTTGTCGGTTCATTTTTTATTGGATTTTTATGCAAATGAACTTCCAAACATGCATGTGATAAAAAATATCACAATAAAGAGCTTGTTTCTCACAAGCACTTTGCTTTAATCGGCACTTTTAAGAATCTTTTAAACAATAAACACTTTTATTGGCAGTTTAACTCACTTTTAGTCTAAAACGAAGTTTAATACAAATTATTGTTAAATCAAGACTATTATTAGCTTACGTAACAACTGTCATTGTCAAACAAGGTCTATAGGCAACTTTTTGCACAGTAAATTATCAATAAATAAAGATTATTGAGAATAATATGGTGCGTTATGGTGAGTGGTGCGTTAATTTTGACCAGGAGTTTATTTAGCTTGATTCATCCAGTCAAAAAATGTTGTAGTATACACTACTAAGAACGGATTTTTCTTTTCAGCATTAGCAATAATTCCAATGAGGTCTTTTGGTATAAGCGACTTGGCATGCTTCTTTGCTTTCTCTATAATGGCAAAATCGCCATCACACACGAGAAAAGTATGTCCTTTCACAGGAAATTTATGAGTAATTTCTGAAAAGAAACCGTTTGCAATCAAAACGAGATACATAACAAGTAAAGTCTGGTTTTTATTTTGGCCACCAAAATTATCTAACCAGAAAATTAGCTTTTGCTAATCTGTAGTGAATCCTATTTCGCTACTGGTAAAAAACCTGTACAGATAAGAAGCTATCTCTTTAGACCCTTTTGCCCGACAGTTTCATTAAAGAAGAGCATGACACCCCTTCCTGCGTCTTCTACATGAATACCCATATTAATACAGGAGCTGATGGCTGTAGTACATTTGGGTATGAGTTAATATTGGAAGATACATCTGTTGCTGGAGATCAAATTGAACCCTTCGAATATCTGAGTTGTTTTCTCTGGATTGTATGCAATCTTTAATCATTTGTTGTTTTGTCACACGTTAGCTTGCCTGTGGGGAATTTCTAGTTTTTGCTTAGCATCAATTTTTGTTTATTCTGTTAGAGCTGTGTCTATTTTGACTTGTCTTCCTCTTTTTGCAAAACAGACTCGAATGAGGTTTTTAATTTCCCGTACCTATTCCAAAAGTCACGGAAAAGCTTTTTACGGCAATCTAATGTTATACACATACATGAAAACTGGCATTTCCAGGACACCTTAAACGTAAATAATAACTAAAAAATGTTAACCCTAATGACCAAATAAATTGTATTTGCTTAGAGTTAGAGTATTAATAAATAAACACTTTAAGCAAAAAATATAGCAGAATCCAAAGATATAGCGTTTATTCTTCTTCTTAAAGTGCCTATCCGTTCCGGATGTTGGCGATCATCACGGCTATCTTTACTTTGTTTATTGCAGCGCGGAACAGTTCAGTGGTAGTCGTGTTTTACCACTTTCGTAAATTTTGAAGCCAGGAAATGCATCTTCTTCCCGGTCCTCTCTTACCATTTACCTTCCCTTGGAGAATCAGCTGGAGAAGGCCGTAACGTTCTTGATTTCTCATTACATGTCCCAGATATTCCAACTTTTTAGTTTTGACGGTCATGAGAATTTCACATTCTTTCCCCATTCTACGCAGGACCTCCACATTAGTAACTCTGTCAATCTAGGATATACGTAAGATGCGCCTATAACACCACATTTCGAAAGCTTCGAGCCGATTCATAGATGCAACAGTCAGTGTCCACGCTAGACGGGATTTTGTTTTTAATGATATGTCTCGACTGTTGAAAATGGTTCTCATTCTAACGAATGCTGCTTTTGCTTTTATTATTCGCCGTTTAATTTCTGTTGAGTGGTCCCATTGGCTATTTAAATTAGTGCCTAGATATGTAAATTGCTCGACTCTTTCGATATTCTGTTGGTTGATTGTAAGTTGAGCGTTTAGTATTGGTTTTTTACTAATTGTCATAAATTTGGTTTTCTTTATGTTAAGAGCTAGTCCGTATCTGTTGCTGACTTCTGTTATATGATTTGTTAATATCTGTAAGTCATTCAGATTATCGGCAAAAACTATAGTGTCATCTGCATATCTAATGTTATTCAACCATTCACCGTTTATTAGTATTCTTTTCGCACAACCGTCTAAAGCTTCCTTAAATACCCATTCAGGATAAATATTGAACAACAATGAAGACAAAATACAGCCCTGTCGTACTCCACGTTCTATTGCAATTTTATCAGTTAACTGGTCTTCTATTTTGATTTTGGCCGTTTAATTGTAGTAAATGTTTCTGATAATTCTAAGATCTTTGTTGTCAATTTTCTTGCATTAGAGTCATTAATTTGTCATGTTTTACTCTGTCAAATGCCTTTTGGTAATCTATAAAACATACGTATATGTCACAATTCACATCCCTGCATCTCTGAAATAGCACCTGTACAGCAAAAAGGGCCTCCCGTGTTCCCAGAGCATCACGAAATCCGAATTGTGTTCTTGTTAGTTGTTCCTCACATTTTGTATATATTCTTTTGTGAATGACCTTTAGAAATGTTTTAAGTAAATGGCTCATAAGGCTTATAATTCTATAGTCTTCGCACTTTCTCGCATTGGGTTTTTTTGGAAGATTTATAAAAGTTGACACTAACCATTTTTGGGGAATTATGCCTGTATCATATATATTGTTAAATATATTTGTCAACCATTTTATGCCATCATAGTCCATAAGTTTTAAGAATTCTGAGTGAAAATTATCAGGGCCTACTGCTTTACCATCTTTGGTGCTTTTGATGGCATATTTTACTTCTTCGACTGTAAATGGTGGTCCAGATTCGCAATTGGTGTTTGTTGTAATACCAGTGTTACTTCGTATATCTTCAAAAGTTTTTTCCACGTATTTATTCCAAATATCCCTTTTATGCTCTATTTCCAGTACTATGTTTCCCTGATTATCTGTCACGAATCCAGTGTTCTTGTGTTTATATAAGCCTGCCGCTTCTTTAATCTTTTTAATCTTTTTTTTATATATTCTTCAAAAGATAGCGTTTATTAGTGTTTTTTAAATGGTACTTTAATATCACAACAAAAATGTTTTCTATCGGAACTTACCTCCTTTGGCTCACTTTTTTCACTTACTTGTTTATTTTTGGTATTTATACATATATTTAAGTTGTCTGTTTTTACTGCCTTTTCTCAAAGTTTTTTTTTCAATGTATTTAAAACACTTTTTTTTTGACGTGACAGTCACACACTCAAGTACTTCGTCTTCCATTTTGCGTAGACTGATTGTAGAAACTGTGGTTGCAACTGATAAGGCACTTTCTCTTTCTGTGTATTCAAGATGGGATCATCTCAGAGCTTTGGCTTCAAGAGTGCAAGTAATGGTCGGCACATACAACGGTTTAATCATATAAAACGTATTTTAGCTCGAGTGGCACTTACAACGTTATGGTTTGGCACCCCTTAATTTTGAAAAATATTCCTCAAAAATTTGCATTTTTGTATTTTATTCTCTAAAAAAGCCCTTAATTTTGACCCAAGATAACTAGTGGTTTTGGTGAATAGTCAGTCAGGACTATTTTTTGCTGCCTTGCATTTTTGGCGTATACATAGAGTGATTTTTATGTATGGAACGACTCAATTATCTCAAATGCACGATTTTAATAGATTTTGATGTGTAAGGATCTTGTGTGGCCGATAATATGGTGGTATTTACATTGTTGTCAGATCTTCCGTTTTTCTTGAAATTTAATGCACTTTCTTATTTAAAATAGATCACCCTGTATATTTTTTGCCTTTAAAGTCCTTAAGAAATACTAATTATTTTTCATATTCTTTTTTAGCCACTTTTTTAATTAATGGAAACGTAAATTACTGATTACGTAATTCTCGTTTGATACATGAATACCACACGCAATATCCAGAAAAATGTAATGTATGAGCTGGAATAATAGGCAACAAAATAATTGGTGCCTTTTTCATTAAGGGAAACTGAAATGGTTCAGAGTATTTAGATTTATTGGAAAATTATACCTGAGTTGGCTTAATTATTTATTAACGAATTAAAAAGACCCGAAGCAATTTGGCTGTGTAAATAAACATTCTTCAGATTATGCTTTCTCGTTCGAAATTCTAAAACGCAATTCTTCAAGGGTTTAATAGGAACTTTATGAGATTTTTATAATATACAGTTGGGATAAAAAATATTACAATTTCTGTGTTTAATCTTGTATATGTTCCATTATCATCTGAGTTATTTGTTTGCACCCACTCTTGTTGTGAGCTACATTTCTCGATATTAGTTGACCTCAAGAATGCAGTATGTTTTTTGTTCCTTAAGCCTAGTTCCTTGGCTACACCGTAATTTATATAAAAATGATGAGTCGTTTTGCAGTGCATCAATATTTTTTTTTGTACGGTCGATTCATTTTGTAAACTTTATTAATAAAAAAGTCCACTAAAAATTATAAGCGTTGTACCCTTTCTAAAAAATAATTACCACACTTTCATTTTAGCGTTAATTTATTGTGTTTTTTCAGTGAACTTACTTAGTTTCACCGTAGCCAGCGGCTTCAGTTGGACCTCTTCCGCTCTACAGAAGATCTCGTCCGACGATATGTCAGTAAACCCACTAGGCAAACCAGCAACTCCAACACAAGAATCATGGGTGGCATCGCTATACCCCTTGGGAGCAGCCGTGGGGCCCTTAATAGCAGGCAAATTATGTGACACTTTGGGAAGGAAGAGAACAATGTTAGCAATTGCTGTTCCAAAGTTAATTTGCTTAATCGCTGTATGCTTTGCGAGTGATATTAGGATCTATTATGCCGCTAGATTTATTATGGGTATGGTCTTAGGAACTACCTTTGCTATACTTCCTTTATATTTGGCTGAAATTTCCGAGATACATAATAGAGGTACCATCTCATCAATTTTCAGCGTGGCTCTAAACTGTGGGATTGTATATTGTCTTCTTATAGGTCCTCTGTGCTCGTTAAAACTTCTAACCCTACTTTGTACTGTACCCTTGATTATATTTATATTTATCTTTGGCTTATTTATACCAGAATCTCCGGTTTTTCTAGTATCTGTAGGTAAGCATAAAGAAGCTCTGAAAGTACTACAGAGGCTTAGAAACACAACTGATGTCAAGGAAGAACTACAAGAGATAACAAAATCCTTGGAACTACACTTAGCAGAAAAAAAAGGAGTTTGGGATCTGTTTAGAGACAAACAACTAAGGAAGGCATTAATAATAGTAGTTGGGTTGGTAAATGCTCTGCAGATTGCTGGGATCAATCCGATAGTGGCATTTTTGGAAGGCATTTTCCGGGCAAGTGGTTCCAACATGTCTGTTTATTTAACAACAAATTTAACAGGAGTCCTTCAAGTTATAGGTACTGTAATCACTGTTTTGATAGCAGAAAAGTTTGGTCGAAAGACGTTACTGATATTTTCAAGTGTCGGTGTTTTAATTTCCCACATTATTCTTACTATATATTTCTTTTTAAATCAGATGCATTATAACGTAGAAAATATATCATGGCTACCAGTAGCTAGCTTATTCTTCTACATGTTAATGTTTAATTTGGGTATATCCGCGATGCCCTTTGCAGTCATGGGAGAAGTTTTCATTCACAGTGTCAAAGCAAGCGGTGCATCCATTGCTACATTTACGAGTTTTCTTACTTCTTTTGTAATTACGTTGGCTTTTCGAATAGTATTTTCCCAGTACGGTTTATCCTATTGTTTTAGTGGATTGACTGTGTTTATTATACTTGTGTTGTTGTTTGTGTATTTTGTCGTGCCGGAGACAAAAGGAAAAAGTGAAGCTGAAATTCAGCAGTTGTTAAAAAAGTAAATTTGTTATTTATTTATAACATTAGCTTAAGTTAAATAAATTCTATAAAACAATGTTTGGATTTATTAAAAGGATTTCTTAATATTGTTCTGAAGCTATTTTCTTGTGGCATTTTAAAGTAATTACTATTTAAATGGGAATAAGCCACAATTAAAGGTTAAAATACGTTTATTGACGTTTCAATTTCCACTTCGGAAATCGTTCTCAAACTACAAACATTAGTAAATTCTAATTTACTATATATAATAAATAATTAACATACGACATTATATACGCTATAATAACTAGACAGCTTATATGATACGGAAGTATAAGGAGAAAGTTTAATGAAGCAATGAACTACCCAATATTTGTTATGAGTGAACACGATATGAATAAACAAAATGAGGAAAACCATGACAAAAGGCAAAAAGAGTAATTATTTAAAAATGAGAGAGGTACCTTGTGGACAACATGTGCTTAATAAGGAACGAATGGAGATGAAGAATCAGAAGACAATAAAGAACGTTTTAAATTGATAAATGTATACAATTTTTAACAATGTATATTTATAGGTCATTTTCAGAGCCAACGTGCTAATTAAATAATGTAAAATAAAACATTTTAAGATCTGTTACAGCATGGTGTGACTCAAATACACGCAAAGCTAAAAACAATCGATGTTTATATGAAAGATGAAACCGTATGACACATGACCGCGCAATGTCGCAGTGTCTTTATAAATCTCTTTTAAAAGAATATTGACACCTACACATTATCACATAACTGTGAACGGTATATTGTACCTAAATACTAAGAAGTTTGTAATTTTAATCTAAGAATAAGTTTTATAATTTACGGGAGATTTAATGTATTTAAAATTTTACAGGATCCGGTATCGTAATAAGAAGTAAAATTTTACTACAAGGCCATTGAAACGTGTTAAATTTTACTTTAGATATTCTTTTTATGAATATAATAAGTAAAAATATAGTAAGCTTCATCTTCTTATTGTGCCGTATTCTAATGAAGGTTGGCGATTACTTCTTTAAACGCTTCCCATAAATTATGATAGTTTAAATTTAACTACTTTACGAAACAAATATTGCACGTCATAAACTGCAGTAATTGAAAAATTAAAAAAATCTCCTGTTTACCGAGTTTTCTTTTAATTTTATGTGGTTTATTATAATCCTACCAAAGGGCTTCTACTCTCTTAAATTGTTACACGATTACTCTACTCGATGTACATTTAGAGACTAAATATTTAAGTGCCCATACATTTTAATAAAAAATAATAATATATAAAATGGAAACCAGCCAAGTTTATAATAGATATTTTTTTAAGTTTAAAAATAATTAAAGCAATTAATAAGTTCCAAAATGTACCTGCTATAAAATTTGAAAATCTACGACTAATACAATTATTGGCAACATAGCAGGAGTTTAGAAGTGTACGCAAATTCGTATACGGGTCCCAAAAATGTTTTATCCTATTATAATGTTTTATCTTATTATAACTATGTACGGAGTCCACTTGATCCGACGCGTTGGTCGGAGTCTACATAAAGCGCTACTCAGATAATAATATAGGTACACGGCGTATATTCTCCTGGAGTTAGTATAATAACCTTTTTTAAATTTAGTTTTGGTTTTGAAGAAATAAAACAAGCCTTACATACCATTATATATTTACTTCAAAGATTATACATTCATCATACAAAAAAATATCCAAAGGGCTCTGACCCGCGCGTATGTTTCGCTAAAAAAAGCTATAAAAATACAACAGGGCTATAAAAAATTGCAAAAAGCATCTTAACACCTACGGATATGTAAAAAATAATCGGTATATCTATATGTTGAGCTCCTAAGTAAAGTAATAAATGCAACAACTGGTAAATAGACATAAAGTTTCTGCCCAGACATTTTTTTCTTCATTTGTGTCTACAGACAAAACGTTTTTATTGTCTACAGTGATCGGTACACGCTGCAATGCTATATATACAGCATAGAGGTATCAATGACAGTTGACCTATAACTCAAACGACAGTTGACATGTAACTATCATTATCACTGTCGTTTGGTCGATTATTTTTTGTCTTTTTTGGAAACTGACTTATATGGTAAATGCCAATACAATACAGAAATATCAAATGTGAAACTTATTATTATTAATTCTAAAATACTTACGAAATTTAGAAGTGTTTTATGGAAAGGAGTGTGTAAAATCTATCATGTTGATAAAAAACGCTTTGTTTGTACACTTAGAGGTAGTACGACAATGAAAACCGTTATTATAAAAAATACATATACTTATTAGTACAGAATACACCTTATGTACACAGAAGTGACACTTACAAATAGAGTTCACCATGTACTACTTTACGCTAGTAGGTCTAGCACCCCACAAAATGTGTATTCTCCTAAAGAAAACCACATATTTACAAAAAAAATATGCTCAAAAACCGGCATGGTAAATGTTTCGAAAGGAAGGCCATACGGTTTTGGCAGTTGCGACTTTTTGGCTAGTGTTATTCTGGGTTTGACTTATAAAATAATTTCAATAACATCACATTCAATACTTACTTGTATAATATAAGAAATACTATCAACTACTGTAAATAAATAGACTTTAGGAAATAACGTGCACAAAAATTTCAAAATAAAATTAAAATATAACAATATTACGCATCAGACTGGACACAGTTCTTTACCAATACAACAGAAGGGAAGTTTCGTTTACCGTTTTTACCTTCATTTTTCTAAGTCAGTAGGTATATACAAAGAGATATGAGCAGGAACTCATGATATAAAACATAAGGCGGTAAGGGATTGTCTTAGTAGGTACTTGAATCACTCAAGCAAGAATGTTGATATAAAGTGAAGACAAGATAAAATGTATGCCCTCATTTCTTATATTATATTATCCTTTTTGTTTGCCCAAATACATTATTATTTCCACCAGAATGAGTGTTTTTACGCAGGCGTACAAAGATAAGCTTTTAAAGAAATTATTTTGAGAAATAATTTGAATTGGAGTACATTGAGGTTAGGTTAGGTTAGGATTACGGTCATGGATCATAAAACTGATTCTGTCACTTAGCAAACGTCTGTGATTAAACTTATTAGTGGACATAAAAATATATCTCTACCAATAGATAAACTTACTACTTCTTTTTGGGTAAAAGCATATAATAACGTATTTAAAAAAAAACTACATAGGTTTAAATTTAATCTTACATATAAAATAAAATAAGGTTAGGTTAGGTTATATCGAATTTCCTTTTGATCTAGAAATCATCCCTTCTATTGCATTCGACATGTAACTTCTATAAATAATATAAATATTGCCTCGCTTAGAGTATTAGCAGTACGTATTTAGTACTCCCATTGGGTGGCACTTTCGATATTGGTGTCGCCTATACGGAATACGCCGTTTTTGCTAGCTGTTAGGTAATTTCCGGCAGAAGTCTTGATGCAAAGACGTGTTGGTTCTCTCAATTCTAGGTAGAATCCCTCAGGGGCGTCAGAATCAGCAGTAACGGATTCGCTATCTGCGTGCCAGTATTTACCACTTTGAGCTAAAATGAAAAAAGTTTTTTATAAACATGTGGTACTTACGTACATATTAGCTGAGAAAAGACATGAGTATTTCAACGGTAAAGGGCTGTTACCCCCAGAATGTCTATTATAAGACTTAAAGGACGTTTTTTTAAACTATAGTCTAATTACTTCGCATGCCCCAACAGAAGATAAAGTTATAGTCTAATTATAGTTAAATAAATATAGTTAAAGATATAGTCTAATTACTTCGCATGCCCCAACAGAAGATAAAGTTAAAAATAATTTTATGATAAACAATGATATAAAAATAATCTACGGAGACCTAAACGCAAAAGTTGGAAGAGACCACCTCTTCCACAATAAGTAAGCACAATCTCCATGAGCTATTAAATAACAAATGATAATAGCAATAGGTTAATAAACTTAGCAAGATTACGGGTTATTACGGTAAAGAGGTTCTAAAGACGAATGATACGATGTAGAAACACTCAAAGGTACGAACAAAAATAGAGAATATAAACAAAATATATACATCAAACTACAAAACACACAAAAATATGAAAACAAACATAAGGAGTGGGAAGAGTACAGAAACGTCATAAAAGCAGCTGAAGAAGTACTAGGTATAAAAGATACACAAAGAAGAACAAAACGAATGACTTTATTTCTCACGGTCTTTTGAGTGCCTTATTTTTCTTTTAGTGAGACAGTGGCGCACGTGACCTCAGTATGTGGGTAGACGACACATATACGTTTAGATGTAGATATATATATATATATATATATATATATATATATATATATATATATATATATATATATATATATATATATATATAACTGGAGATCATTAATATGGTTTAAAATATTTACAGCCCGAAGCCCACCAAAGGCGCGCGAATTACCGAAGAGAAGATATTCACTGACTACATGTGAAGCCCTGTTGCTCGGATTGCTCCTGCGTAAGCGTAATAAGACAGAGAGACAGATAGACGTTTTATTCCCTTTTAAGGCAAAAATTTGAAGTGTCCCTCAACTACTACGAGAAGCGCAAAATAATTACTTTGGAGAGAAAAAACTAAAACTTCGAAGAGAATATAAAAAATAGCGTTTTTTATTTTAAATAGGTATTATGCCAAATTTTATAAATTACAATTTTGAAATTAGTAATTTATAATAATAAATAATTTATTATTGTACATTTGAAAAGTTTAAGCGGCGCCTATCTTGCCTACCCCGACGGGCCGCCCCTGTAATGCGATAAGGGTTCTGAAGTATTTTGAGACTAAAAAAGAAACTGGACAAACTCTATGACCTGTTGCAGCTCCTCATGCTGTGACTTTAAAATCATTCTAATGGCTTTTATATACTTTTTATATGCTTTTATATACTTACATTTGAAATACACGATTCCCTTCTCTCCTCTTTCGACTTGGATAGTCTCATATGTAGCTTTATTGCATTCCAATTTTGGATTCGAAGTGGATTTGTATCCGACGAAACCTTGTTCGCACTTAAGTACCAGAATGGGTCTGTTGACGAGATAGAAGAAGTATTTGCAGGTGTCATCGATAGCGTCTGAGGTAGCGTATAGGTGACCCGAACGTTTCGTGATGACGTATCTGCCGTTGTTGGCTCTGAACGCTACCGAACCGTCGGTTTGCCAAGAAAGATCGAATAATGCATTTGAAGACCTAAAAAATAGCAAGAAAACTATGTAATGAACTGTCAAAACGAAATGATTCTGAAGCTATTTTCTTTTCTACTATTTTTAGTGGGAATAAACACAATTTTAGGGCAAAATACGGAATATCAGGGATCGTTACTTACAACTTATTAAAAATAAATAAAAATACCTTTTATCTCCACAAGCTTGAATTCCGCCTCCAGTTTCAAGAGTCCAGTATCTGTCTTGCATTGTGCGGATGTACCATCTCTTAGTATTCCAATCGAATTCCAGTTGAAAGGTTTCATGGTCGGAAATTTCTTCTTGATTTGCTGTGACGTCAACACCTGTAACAAAAAATAATTTGCAACATACATTTTTATCTATGAATAAAACACTGAAAACTTTATTTTTCTAAACTTCCACACAATTTATTAATTTATCTTCACTACAACTCGGCCGAGCGCATTTCTTAAGTGATGTATTTTTTTATAGTCTTTAACTGAATCAGTTGAGCAAGGGAGAGCTGTTTGTCTCAAGTTGGTTATTCAGAAATATATGTGTTTTTTAATTGAGGGGTATGTAAGCAAAATCCGCCAAGTCACATCTATCAAAATAATCAGGAGACGTGAAAAACTACGACTACTGCGATATTTTGAAATTTCTGCGTGATATACTTGTATTCTAATATAATGTTTTATTAGAAGAATACAAAATAAAAAATATTTGAGGTGCAGTTCAGTATAAAATTGGTTTTATTAATGTACATTGTGGAATTTGCAACAAAATTTAGCAACTTTGCATTGGAAATTCCCGAAAAATTCGGAACAACGTATATTTTTAAAATACACTTTCAGAATGCGTAGTTCCACAATGCGTTTCTAATAGTTTGGCAACACTCAGGCCCCTCTTTTTGTCACTTACTCTACCAGTTTCAAATTTGTCAGGATTAATCGAACGAATATGTTTTCCCTTCTTACAAATGCCCTTTGGTACACCAATGGAAGTATTATAGTTAACTTCGCCCTGAACTTCAATTGTATTATCATTTCGCTTCAAAATCCTAAAGCGTTTGCACTGTTGAAATTGAAAGTGCCAATCTCCTGGTGGTTTAATAACTTCTGAAACTGAGGTTTTCCAATCAAACGTGTCCCAGCCTTCGATCAATTTATAGATTAAGGCGTTTTGTTCTATTATAGCTATGTAGTGCCCTGAATATGTTATAATTTCTGTTTTTTTAATCTTTCCTTCAGAAATGACAATAACTACTGGCGGCATAAAACTACAACTGGACTTTTGTGGAAAAACCTTACAATCATACCGATCATTGTAATAGTTTTATTTTGACCTGGACAGTCATCTGCATAAATCAAAATTTCTTTAACACCTTTGGAAAATGTATCTTTTGATAATCTATGGAACAACGCTGAAGCTATAACACTTAATTTTTTTGGCAAATCCAAATCGATAAGCTGAAACTGTGTCTGACACCAATTTTAAATGGTACTTCTAATATGAAACTGAGTTCAGTTTCATATTAAAAGTACCATTTAAAATTGAAAAATTGTAAAAATTATATTGGGAAGAGAAGTAAGCTCTCTGATCAGGTAACTTAGGAAGAGCCAAGTTTTTTTGGCAATCCATTGAAAAAATGTTCCTCTTGCTGCTGTTAGTTTTAAGAATTTTGTAAAATAAAATTTTTTAAATTTTGTTTTAAGTTTATGTAATTCCTGTAAACCAAGTTCTTTCTTTTGCTCCCCATCTTTTCCTTACTTACCTCTTCCTTATATCTTAAACAAAGATAGCATGCGTCTGTGATAGGCGTTCCAAAACCTATACCAGAGTGCGTTGCAAAATATGAACGAAAATAATGTTCCTTGAGCGTAGGCGCACAATTTCGGGCCAATGCTTTTTAAATGCATTCATTTTTTTCGAATCCTAAAAAAACTACTAAGTATTATTGAAAAATTTAAACGCAGAATGAAAGAATACATTATTACTGAGGGCCGAAAGTCCCTGAAAACTTCTATAATGTTTATTTTAATAAGTTACAGGGGTGAAAAAAAAAGGAGAAAATTTAGTGTGATTTTTAATTTCAAATATCTCATTCAAAAAAACTTTTTGTTTATTCTAAGGGACTTTCGGCCCTCGATAATAATGTAATCTTTCATTCTGCGTTTAAATTTTTCAAAAATATTTGTTAGTTTTCTCAGGTTTCGAAAAAAGGATTGCATTTAAAAAAGCATTTGCTCGAAATTTTGCGCCTACGCTCTTAATCATAAGAGAGCTATCCACTGATGTGATGTAAAGTTTAAAACTCTCAATAAAATTACTCATAGCTAACTTTTTTTGATAATTCTTTTCTAGAACGCGGTCGCCCCCTCGTTTTTTTTATGGAGTTAATCCCTCAAAAAAAATCGCCTTACCACACCCTGAATTCTATTTTGTTCACGCCCAAAATTTGCATAAGGGCTCTTTTGCCTACACTAATCCATTCGCCACCTTGCTTTCGTAATCTATAATTTATTGATACATGTTTTTAAGAAATTGTGGTGTTCACTTATCTCTATGCTCGTATTCTTTTTCTCTGTGATGTCTTAGCCTCACAACACTTTAATATGAAAGCATCTTGTTTAAGTTTTGATGCAACTTCATAAAATCTTTTATCAACCAATTTATTTTATTTATTTATTTATTTTATACAAAGAATTTATTTTTATGAACACATCTTGGTTTTTCAGGTAACCTTTAGCTAAATATCTAAAAACAAAACATGATTAGTTTGATGCATTAAAACATTATCTAGCTCTCTATGCTTATCTATTTTTCATAGTGACTACTCTTTTGTGTTTAGCACGCTGTACGATTCTTTTCCGGCTACATTTTGGAGTCATTTTTTTTATAGAGATACCAATATTATCGTTATCCATTATAATAAAACAAAAGGAAATTTACGTAAACCTACTTTGAATAACATCCATATAACACTAAAAACATTACAATGGTTAGAAGCTGCCACATGCGACTTCAGGGGAACAGGTAAATCATGTGTCAATCCAAACGTTTCACCATTGGTCAGGCCGGACTTGGCGGTCTTTGCAACTAATTTTTTTGGACAAGGTAAGTTTTGCAGCTTAAGCGTATATATTCTCCTTTAAATTACTTCTATTTAAGGCGGAATTTGCACCTAAATTATGTTTGAACCATGTATTTACACATAAAGAAAAAATTCCCGTATTTTGAAAATTTCACAAAAATGTGACTTGGCGGGTTTTGCATCTATACCCCTTAATTTATTAATTTCCATAGATTATAATCAAGATAGCTTAAGGCCTTTATTTTGAATATGGAGAATTTAAAATTGATCTTTAAAAGAATGATTATGATCTAGAAGGTGAAATGCGTACGTAAAATCTGTTTTTCTATTATTGAATGCCCTTTTGTGTTCTGCTATACGTTTGTTGAAAGTTCTACCAGTTTGTCCGATGTAAGTTTTTGGGCATTCATTACATGTAAGTTTCTATACACTACTGTGTAGGTGCTTTGTCTTTTGGTTTTTGTTGTTCTTATTTGCTTAAGTTATTGTTTGTTCTGAAAGCTTCTGTTATTCGTTTCTTTTTTACGTGTTTGGCTATTTTTGTTGATATATTGTCTGTATATGTAATCGAGCTAAAAGTATTGGGTTTTTTTCTCTGGTGGTGGAAAGACTAATTTTTGGGCTTTCTTATGTAACTATGAGCTTTCTTAGGTAACTTGCTATGGTGGGCTGCTAATTTATATTATATAGGATGAGATGATGAATTATATATAGTTGTGTCAGTATAGGTAGGTTTATGAAATACGGTGAACTCATGTTTGTTTTCAAGTCTCGTAATTTTTAAGTTTAGCGAATTTATGGATTGATTTTGTTCTATTTCTATTGTAAACTCAATGCGACTGAAGTAATGTGAGATAAGGATTGGTCAAGTTCCCTGTTAGTTTCTGTAAATTAAAAGTATATCGTCCACGCATCTATACCAGTATAAAAACTGTTTGCATGTGGGATGTTTTGAACTATTTGATTCTAGATGATCCATAATATAGCTTTGTCTTATAATATCACTTGGAACACACAGAGATTTCAAAAGCAATTCATAAGAATCAAAAGAAGTACAATACTAAGAAAATGCAAAGGTGGTTGAGGACAATGTAAATATGAAAATACTCGGAAGAAAGTTTTGTGGTCATAAAAAGGAAATTATAAATCTGAAGGACAAGGAAGATAATATAACAACAAAACAACACAAGGCTCCTGGAGATGACCAAATAGTAAAAGAAGCTGTTAAGCTAGGAGACGAACAACTCCTGGAAGAACTAACTGGACTACTTGATCTGTCTAAATCACGCGTGAGTGTGTGTGTGTGTGTGTGTGTGTGTGTGTGTGTGTGTGTGTGTGTGTGTGTGTGTGTGTGTGTGTGTGTGTGTGTGTGTGTGTGTGTGTTTAGATTAATGACCTTGGTTTAGAACAATTGGCCAGTTCAAAATTTTATTAAAATTAGCTAGCTTTAGCTCAGATGCATTATATTTTAATAAATACTATAATAATCCCTAATACTAAATGCGAAAACTAAATACTAATACTAACTATATGTAAATATATTTTTTTTCTACAGCGCTAAGACCTAAACCCGATTCAACACCTCGGAGGTTTAAGCCCTCTTTGTGTTTTGTTTTTCATATATGTATTTTTTTTGTATCAATTTTTTTTTGTTTATTTATTTTTTGTATATAATTATTTTATTTTTATTCTTTGTTTATTTTTTTTATTTTTTTTTATTTTTATTTTTTTTTTATTTTTTAATTTTATTTTTATTTAATTTTTTTTTATTATTTATTTATTATATATTTGTTTTTTTTATTAAATATCAATTTTAATATTTTTTAGATGGTTATAAACAATATTTTAAAAATTTATACCTATTACGTGTACACAGAATGGCATTTAAATTGGTGGGGGGAGTAGCTCCTGCTGTTTGTAGATTTTTGTATAACGTTTGGTTTAGCATCTGTAAGTTTGCACAATCGAAAATCACATGTTCTAATGTACCCAACTCTCCGCAAGTGCAGTTTTGAGAATTGACCAACCCTAGTTTATTTTTGTGGGATGGATATAAACCATGTTTGTTCCTTGCTCTATTTAAGGTCTTAATGAAGTGTCGATTTGTAATACAGTAAAACCACGGCTTTCTATGAATTTTTGGTTGGATATCATGTAATCTTACACCTTTCAATGAGTTGTCATATTCCTGTTGCCACTGTTCCATTTGTTTTTTCTTAAGCCATTGTCGTAGATCAGTGGCTGGCATTAATGGTTCTTCTATCGTTTCCCCTGTTGTAGTAGCACCCTTTGCTAGACTATCCACTATTTCATTTCTGTTAATTCCATAATGGGCCTTAATACAAACCAAAAAAATTTGTTTACCTTTATTCGTAAGTGACTGGACCGCTTGTAAAATTCTTATAATCACTACTAATGAAGAGCTTGATAATTTAAATTGTATTATTGTGTCTACAAAATGGAATAATGCAATCACTATCGTAATATACAAAAAAAATTGGATGTATCAGATCTAGAGAATTATAGGCCAATAAGTCTCTTGTCCCATATTTACAAATGGTTTACCAAAATCATCTTAAATGTTTAAAACGAGATTTAGTTTTGTATCAGCCTAAGAAACAAGCTGGGTTTTGGGGACACTATGGAACAAATGACCACCTATAAGATTTTGTTTATATTACAAAAATATATTAGATATAGTGACTGTTTTACTTTTCTTTCTTCCTTACAATGCAATTTTCTTTATAATAGCATTCTACGTTATAAAATTATCAGTCTTGTCCAATTTCCACAAAATATTTCAACACATGGCATATGATATTTATTTTGTATTTAATGTAAACGTTAACCAAATTAATTTTTTTAAACTTAACCGTAACCTGTAATCATTAATTATTAAATATAATTGCATTCAGGTAACACTCTGTGTAGATCGTTCAATAAGCTGTTACACATATGTCCTCGTATTACGACGTGTAATAAATCATAAGTAAAACTGTAGTTATGATGTTTTCTGAAAGTTCACAAATTGCTAGTTAAACTAGAATGTACCTACTATATATCACTATCAATCAAATCGAGATCTCCAGCATTGCAGAAAATCAAAAAACAAATTTACATGTAGTACTGCTACGTACTAACCATATGTTGATGTAAGATATCACGTACACATCTGTTCCTACTAGTTTTTACAGTTACAGGCGCTACTTCAAAACAATACCGATGTAAAGATATGTATCGTCGAAGAAAAGAAACGAAAATTATTGATTTAAGTAGTGGTTTTTTTCTCTGCACGACTCCTGGCTATAAATATAAGCGTTTGAAATTAAATTAGGTATCGTGGGGTTATGAGTACACACAGAAAGCACAAATTTATGAGTTATGCGCGTTTAACTTTTTAAATAATTAATAATAATTCTTCTGTATTAATTGGTTTCAAATAAAAAATATCGTATAAGCCATACCTTAAGGGATTAAGCCGTAATTGCCGGGAGAATATTTCTTTATGGTAGTTTATTATTTCTTTATGGTAGTTTTTCATAGAGCTTGAAACAAGTTCTAGCAAACCTTGATCAACAATATATCTATAAATCAAATAAAAATCCAACTATAGATACTCACAAACTTCAATCAATTTCAACCATAACAACCGGAAAAAGAACATTAGAAGGTGTAACCAACCACCCCACCTGCCGAAGATAACTTTGAAAAACCTGAGCTTCAGTTAAAGAAAAAAAAACTAAATCTACTAACTAATCAGACAAATTTATCAAATAAGATAATAAATCTCCTAGTAGAACAAGTAAGAAAATATCTAAAAAAACAAACAATTGTTAAGCTTTGAACCAATAAATAGCAGGAAGTGTTCTTAGCTGGTGTGCCAGTCCATCAAGAGTCACTCGGTGGAAAGACCTTACAGTTCCAGAACTCCATAAATTTAGTGGATTGTTATTTCATATGGGTACTTGGAGAACAAAGAGGTTGCAAGATTATTGGAAAAGAGATTCACTTTTCAATTTAAAATGTTTCGCTGATATTATGAGTAGGGATAGTTCCCTACTTATTTTAAAATGTTAACATTTTGTCGAAAATGTTCGTTCTGAAGAAACCGTTGAAGACAGGTTGTACAAAATTCGACCATTGTTATAATACTTCAATGATAAAATACATCCTACGTACCAACCGGGGAAAAATTTGTCTTTGAACAAATCTATGATTTTATGGAGGGGACACTTAATCTTCCGACAGTACATTAAAAATAAACGCCACAAATATGGCATAAAACTGTAAATTCAGACGGAGTTTGATGCAATGGTATTGAATATGGTTGTATATACAGGGATGTTAGATTCCATGGGTGGAAAAGGTAACTCTAAGAAGGCAGTTTTGGAATCAATGAAAAAGTATCTTAAATGTGGTCACTCAGTTTTCCTTGATAATTTTTACAACGGTATCGATTTAGCAGAAGACCTTCTGATTAATAAAACTTATTGTAATGGAACACTAAATATGAAGCGAGTAGGCATTCCCAAATAAATTAAGGAAGTAAAGTTAAACAGAGGTGAATGTGTGGGAAAATATCGAAACGGAGTTTTAATTTTCAAATGGAAGGACAAACGGGACGTGTTATACATTTCCACAGAATTTAACAGAGACCGAAAATAGAAGAGGATAAGAGAAAATTAAACCTTTACCGATCATTAAGTATAATGAGAATATGTGCGGAGTGAACCGCAAGGGTCAGATGCTGTCATACTATCCTTGCGAAAGGAAAACACTAAAATGGTAAAAAAAAATCGCTATTCACATTTTTCAGGTACTTTTATTAAATTCATATAAATTGTACATACGTTATTCTGGAAAAACAATGCCTCTTTATGAATATCGGATACAAGTTATTAGAAGCCTTTTGAGTGAACCCGTTATTCCTAAGAGTACCCAACATTTTCCAACTAAGATAACCGCTAAAAATAAAAACAATCACACTAAAAGAATGAAATGTAGGGTGTGCTTAAAAAACAAAATAAGGAAAGATTCCATTTATGAATGTGTCCTACGTTTAGAAAAACCTGGTCTTTGTATAGGTAAATGTTTTAATATATATTGTAGCGAGATTAAATAAAACGAGCGGTTCGAATTTATATAAATATATTTATTTATAAGTTTACAGTTCGGTACTCTCTTATCAACTAAACTCACTCCTAACAACGTTACATATATATACCAAAGTTACTATGTTCTATAACATTCCCACCTCTAATTCGCCTACGTGACCGGTTATTCTCTCTCGCACTCGATATCCCCGGAATTTTCTAGTCGCTTTGCGTTGAGATGGAACCGTTACACGGGCCACGCTGAATACATGTTCGTAACACTGCTCCCCTCTTAGATCTGAGGGTCCCGATCAGCAACTCTATATGTAAGCCCAGGATGGCGGAGTCTACAGGACTCTCCAGCTCTTGAAGGACACGATATCTTCCGATTAGTGCAACACACAATAATTCTTACGCCGGTTTCTCGGAAGATCACTTCAAGCATGCTTCTGACAATCTTCCAATCCACATTATCTAGTGCATGGCCTATCTTGGGTAAGGCCAAATTCTTAATGTCATATTGCAGACGATTTTCTTCAAATTAGTTAGAGCACGCCATATATCCTCGTAGGTTGCCCTGTCTGTATACGACTTCCTGGTCACCATATACAGCAAAGATCGAGGACCATCTTCTAATCTCAGTACTCTTCCAACTTTAGGCTGCTGGTTTTTTAACTCGTCCAAACGACCGAACTTCCTATAGAATACAAATGAGATTCCTTTAGTCATCTCAAGATCTTGGGCAACACAGTGGGCTAGAGAGACGTTCTGCGGAACACTAAAAAGATTCTGCTGAACTTCTGTCGTCACGCCGAATCTAGCACTCTTTCTGTCTGCGTAATTTGACATAAATTCATTAAAGCTTGGTCGCCGGTCATCTTTGATCTCATGTTGAAGGGTTCGTGCTTCTTCTGTTTCATTTGAGCCAGCATATAGTGCAAGACGATTTATGTGAACTACTTTTGATTTACCTTTCGACAACTTCTTAATTCGGTATATTACGTCATTTATTCTCTTTTTAATTTCATACGGACCCTCCCATTGTCTTTGCAGTTTAGGTGACAAGCCACGACGACGTTGTGGATTATAAATCCAAACAAGATCACCTACTTCATAGCTTTCATTCTTGCATCGAGAATCGTATTGATCATTCATTCTGTCACTGGCTAACTGCATGTGTTGTCGGGCTATTTCATGAATGTTGTTCATTCTTAACTTCAGGCGGTCGACATAATCTTCGCTTGCAACATGTTCTTCGGAAGGTCTGCAGCCAAACTCTAGGTCGCAGGGCAAACGAACTTCACGACCTAACATCAGGCAGGTTGGAGTCTGGCCTGTAGTTTCATTCACGGCTGAGCGGCAGGCCATTAGGAATAAATGAATGAGCTGGTCCCAATCTCTTTGATGTTCTGATACAACTTTGGACAGGTGTTTACCCATTGTTCGGTTAATTCTCTCGACCATTAGATCTGATTGAGGATGCAGGGGTGTCGTTCTGGTCTTATTGACACCAATCAATTTACAAAAGTTTTGGAAAAGGGTTGACTCGAAGTTTCGCCCTTAGTCGGAGTGGATCTCCAAAGGAACACCAAATCGGCTGAAGAATTCTTTAACAAGTACCTCTGCAACGGTAGCAGCTTCTTGATTTGGTATCGCGTAGGCCTCAGTCCATTTCGTAAAATAATCCATAGCTACCAGGATATATTTATTTCCATCATTCGTCTCTGGAAGTTGACCTGCAATGTCGATTGCTACTCTTTCCATAGGACTACCAACATTGTACTGTTTCATGGGTGCCCTCTTTTTACCAACTGGACCATTACTGGTTGCACACAGTTCACATTTCCGGCACCATCTTCTTACATCATCTTTACAGTTCACCCAATAGAACCGTTCTCGAACCTTTTGCAAAGTCTTCGTAATACCAAAGTGACAATTCGACAACAATGGATACAACGAACAAAAAATTTAAGCCAAAAACTGCATAAGAAGTCCCTAAAATTAGCTTTTTCAGTACCTGAGAAAAAACGCAATACAGTTTTGCCCGATTACATATACAGGCAAGATATTAACAAAAATAGCCAAACAAATAAAAAAGAAAGGAATAACACCAGCAAGCACGTTTGTATTCGTTACACCCTGTAAACAGTTTTTCTCAGTAGATATTTACAGATTACTCTATATGTGAGTAGACAAGACTGCAATGAAAGAAAAAGTCAACGCATACCGGTAATTCTGTGCCATTACCTTCTTTCTTTGGCTGCTGCAGACCGCATAGCAAGGCAAGTTTGTATACAGGGGTTTCATATTTAATGGAAATTTGTTACAGACAGATTTTAGCTTTGTATTTAATGCTACGTTATTTCTTTATTGTTATTTTGATTAGTTTATATATATATATATATATATATATATATAATATATATATATTGCAAAAATTGATTGCCAATTTGATGTTTCTATCAAAATCATTGATCATAGATTGAACAAATAGATTTAGATCATTTTCTATATAATAGATATACAGTGCTTTTCAGATAAAACTATCCCCCTTAAATAACTTGTGAACTTCTAATTTTTAGGAAAATCGCAAAAATACGTCAATTAATATTTGAAGGGGGAGACATTAGGTCATATTTAAGCTTGCTGAGAAAGGCATCCTCTCACCCCCCTTGCCTTAATTATTTTTAAATTACGCCCACCTTTTTTTATTTTACATTTGGATTCTCCTCTTTGTACTGATTTCAGAAATATATAATACATGATGCTTAAAGAGATTCGTTTATGAGAAAAATAAATACAAAAGCAAGAAAACTGGATTGAAAAAAATATATTTTTTTTTAAATTTTACTACAAACATTTAGAATGAACATTTCACTACCAAAAATGTTTACAATAATTGTTCAAAATGACTGCCGTTCACTTCCATACAATAGTAAAATCTAGTTTGAAATTCTTCTCTGGCATAATCATCTCGTCTGCATTTAGTTGTCCACATTCATCCTTTATTCTCTGTCGTAAATCATCTAGAGATTCTGGTTGAGTAGCATAAATTTTTGTTTTTAAATGCTCCCATAAGAAGAAGTCTAGGGGTGTTAAATTCGGTGACCTAGGTGGCCAATCCTTCATCTTTCCTCTTCTACCTATCTAACGAGCGGGAAAAGTTTCTTTAAAAATTGTCGCACAAGTAGAGCAAAGCAAAGTTGAAATATAACCAAATCTTCCGAAAGGTTATCTTCATTTCCTACTATTGTTCTAATACGGTCAACCACTTGCCTAAGTAATTCAAGATACGATGCACCATTTAAGTTTCCAGTGATAAGGAAGGGTCCGATAATGTGATCACCTAACTCTTGTACCAATTTAATTTTGTATGGATGAAGCTTAAATTTATGGAGGACTAGGAAGGCTGTAGAAGATGAAACACCGATTGGTCTGCTTAATCTTTACAGTAACTGTGACTGCTCAGCCTCTAAGTTAACTCGCCATAAAACGGCTACTTCGATTGCTTCGTTATTTACAAGTCCCTGTTGGTTATGTTTTTTATTGCAAACTGACCCTGTTGTTTCAAATTTCTGTATCTATTGAATTAATTGGGGCAAACTGCAAATCATATTACAATATGTATTTTGGTAGAGATGGATATTCTGATGGTGCTGCTATAAATATGTGAAAAGAGGCACTAAACCAATGTAACACAGAAATTTAGGAAAAATATGTGAGACATAATCATGGAATTATTAAAAAATGGTAGTTCCGAGAAAAAATATGGTTGACATTAATATTCAATCAATCATAATAGACACTGGTAATATGAGTAGCTCAGGTTCTGCCAATGAAGAAATCTTGGGACCTTCCCTTCCCTTGGGAAATCTAGAACATTAAGTCTTCTGACGATTATTGTTACAATTGGTAACATTACCTCTGAGTGATCCTTTCCTCAGGTAGCTGTAGCTTCCTCCGTGGCTGTGTTGCAGAGTCACAAGGCTGGAATGCAGGGACTTCTAACAGTACTACCACAATTGGTCGCATATCTCCTGTAGATCCTTTCCTAAACTAATTTGTTCCTTTTCTAACTTGGCTGCACCGTACTGATGACGACCAATAGTCAGAGATACATATACACGGTTGCCTTCCACCTTTCCACATTCATCTATTTTTTTTATAGTATATATATATATATATATATATATATATATATATATATATATATACAGACCTTTTTACCTTTTTATTCATTGCTTTTAAATAATTATTTTATTTCCAACTTATTTAGATTTCGTTAATTTTTTATATTCTGTTCTATTCTATTGTTTTCATTTGCCAAATTTAATTTCTAAAAACTATGTGTACGTGGTGTACATATTTATGTAGTGGTAAGTCAATGTAACAATAATTTCCGATTATTAAGCAATTTTACATAAAATAAAAAAGCTTTAACGAACCGACAGATGTGCAGTTATGATTCCGCGAAAAATTAATAAGGCAACTCTAATTGATTCGGACGAAGAACTGCCTGGCAGCAAGATTTTCACCGCTCTTACCATGAAAATGACGCAATTCAGGACGGAACAAAAATGCAGATTTGAACTTCGTGGTCATTGAATTAAATTATGTGTTTAAAAAAGCATTTAATTTGTATTTTTTAATATAAATTGCCACTGTAACACGGTCGTTGACACATTACTACAATATATAATTGAAAAATTTGATAATGCAAATAAGAAGAAGATACGTCAAGGTATTTCATTTAATTTTAAAAATAGTGTTATGTAATAGCTCTGGAAATCGAAGTAATACATAATCCAGAAAATATTCCGGTAGTTTATTCTTAGAATGGTCATTAAAACCTAGGCTTTATATCGGTTCTTTGAGCCTTGTTTTCTTTTACAATGGGTACGATACTAACCTGACCCATCAACCCTCCTCTTTTAAAACAGCATATCTATGTTTTATAGACCTGACAAAGGCTTTCGATCGCATCCAAGTCGAAGACGTCTTACACCTACTGTATAAAAGAAACATGTAGCGTTATAACTGCTACATTGCCTGCTTTCTTTCTTATGTTAATATATTTCGTTAATTCTATTCTCCAATTTCCATATCTTCTGTCATAATTCATATTCTTCTATATCCTCCATTGTATCTCTTATTTTTCTATATATTTTCTCAGATATAGATTGTATCAGAATTATGTCGTTACTTAATTGATTCATTATTCTCTTTTCATTTTTACTGGTATTTGGTATAAAAACCAGTTGGCGTCCAAATCTATCTTCTTTATATATATATTTCAGTATCTACCTTTCCTATTTTCTTAATAATCATCATTTTTATCTTTTACTCAAGTTTCTAAAGAAGGAATTTTATTTTCATCTCTATTTCTGTTACTTTGGAACGAGAGGTGCCATCTTTATTCTCTGTTTAGTTTAATGCTAGTGACATTGTCATTGCATTGTTGGTTAACTGTCTGTCAAAGACTCCTTTTTGTTGACATTTCCCCCTTCCCGTTCGATACAAAAGTCGATATAATGGCTTCTATTTCTAAAAATGTCAATTTTCTTCATGACTTCTGTAAAAGTACAATAACCAATTGTTGTGTCGTCTCCTGATTAGGAGGTAAGAGTATAATATATTTTATCGGTTTCCTGATTCTACCTGGTGTATAAAAATCTTTTTATAATTTTAACTTTGAAAATTCTAAGATCATTATATGATTATGGTATGTAAGTAGGTACATATTTTTGTGGATATTTCTTATGTTTTTTATTTTATATAAAAAACTAGCGATAAGAAATATATAGTTTCTTTAATATAGTATGTAAAAATTTTACGAATATTTTTATAGTTTTAAATATTAATTTTAAATCCTTAATAATATCTTTTGATTTTAATAATAATTAACTTTTGACAAACTACCATTTCTATATAGAAATGTTTCTAAATTCTAAATTATCTAGCTTTTCAATAAATATATCTTGTCATTTTTACCGAATCCGATTTTAATTAATATTAGAATATTTCAGTTGTAAAAAGTAATTACCATTTGCTTTAAAATATTATATATCCTTACTTTTACTTATTTGCTTTTGATAAATACATAAATAAGAATTGTTTCTCGACTTGCTTGGGTGAATAATGATAAAATTTTGTTAAATTTGATTGGTCACCTATTCATCCCCCAAGCAAGGTCTCTCATTTTGGTTTCACCATTTTCTGAAGCAAGGTGTGTTTTTCTTCATTTTAGTCAACCTCCGGGATACATTTCTCAGGTGCGGGTCAAATTCTATTAACATCCAGAAGACCAACCGGCCTGAGAATGGCACTATCATTCCGATAGGAGAGTTGACTCCGGGGCAAGAAAATCCACAGCTAACAACATGGCTTGCTAACAACCATAGCAGAAAAGACCAGGATAAAACCTAGGATTTGGTGACAAACATTTTTCTTTACTATAATGTAACACTGTAGCAAGAAGTCGAATAATTTTTATTTAAATTCAATATCATATTTAAACATGTATTTTTCTGTCATTTTTTTTTTAATATTTTAATAACCATGTGTTAATTTAACTGTGTATTGTTTCTTTTTTTACTTGTTTGCGTGTGTTGCTCCAGAGTAGGCCATATTCACGTCCTGAGTGAGCTAGCCAGGGAGTGTTTCGTATAACGTCTAATGTAGCAATTTTGCAATTGATACATAGGGGTTATGACGTTAAAAATTGGTCCCAACGGGAAACGATTTGTCGCTCCAACGTTGTTAGTAATGTTAGTCGGGTTGTAGCAGCAAATTAAGGTTTGCGGTTACAAGTTGACAACAGCAGCTCAACGTTGGGATGTTACAAATTGAGCCTCGAAGGGTTACAAATTGGCACCCAATGAATATTCGTTGGCACGTCATAGATTGACGTCCAATGAATGTTCGTTGGAACGTTACAAACATACAAATCAATATTATACAAACCATCGAAAACATCTACTTCCATAATCGAATACAGGCAAAGATAAATGGAAAACTAACACAGTCTATATCAGTACAAAGCGGAGTCAGACAGGGTGACTCGTTAAGCCCACTTCTCTTTAATATAATAATAAACCAAATAATACAAGCAGTACGTAAAAGTCATGGTTACAGAATGGGAAACAAAGAGATCCAAATATTATGTTATGCAGACGACGCCGCATTAATCGCCGAGACAGAAGACGAGCTCCAAAGATTAGCACACATCTTCAATACAACATCCGAGAAATACAATATGATAATATCAGCAGAAAAAACCAAATGTATGACAACATCCAAGTACCCACTACGATGTAAAATCGAAATTGATGGGAAAATAATAAAGCAGGAAGCAAGGTTTAGATATCTGGGAATAGATATAACTAGTTACGGAGATGTTGAAGAAGAAGTACGACAACAAAGCTTAAAGGCAAGTAAAGCGGCGGGATCTCTTAATGACACAATCTGGAAGAACACCTAAGACAATACACAAAAACAAGAATCTATAAAGCAGCAATTAGACCTATATTAACATACACGGTGGAGACAAGACCTGATACATCTAAATCGAGACGACTACTAGAAACAACAGAGATGAAAATACTCCGACGAATATCAGGGAAAAGTCTGTTGGATAGGGAGAGAAGCGAAAACAAGAAGAGCTGGCAATATAGAAGACATAAATGTATGGGTGACAAAACAGAAACAGGAGTGGAACGAACACATTAGTAGAATGACAGGATAGAATAGTACGAATAGCACGAGATAGGAGCATAAGTTACCAAATGGACGAAGAAGTATTGGCAGACCAAGAAAAATATGGTGCGATAATTTAAACAATTTAGGAGGATAATATTGAAGAAGAAACAGACTTTAAAGCCTACATACAAGAAGGAAGAAGAAGAAGTCATTAAAACATGTCTTTAATACTGGTAATCGTACATCAAAAATGAGAAGGGTACTAGGGACAAATTAACATTATCTTATTTTTTTTTAAATGGTAGGTAGTTCTATAGTAAAAGGAAAAATGGTACTAAGGACAAATTGACATAAAAGAAAAGAAAAGACAGCTCTTAACTGTCTTTTCTTTTATTTCGGTTTACTCTTTATGAGTACAAGGAACCAGTTCTTTATAAGTACAAGATTTTTGCTTAGACGAGGAGATATGTTGTGGAATGCAATTTTGCCTTGCAATTTATAGAAGCCACAGATTAAAACAAAAATCTGAAGTTTATTTTCGTCAATAAAAAAATCTTCGCATTTCTACTTTGGTATTTAAATTGACATAATTTTATAATTAACGTGATATTACTTATACACGTCTATAAATTTTGTTTCTGCGTGTTGCTATGCACGTGCCAAAAGAGAACTCTTACATGGCGGCTTGAAGTGTTTGCAGGAAATACCTTGTTGAATCTAATAATTCCCGATAACTATGATCAATTACAGGAAGGCAGGCGACCGTTCGACTGGTAAAACAGGTAAAAACGACTACTTTGATAAAGTACGTAAAATTGTTGCTGCGATCTTGACGTAATAATCAGTTTAGTTCTTTACGAGATGACTATCTTGTTAATCGATGGTTCAGTTTATATATTATCAGTATAATACGCATATACTGAATTAATTATAACTTACCTGTCTAAATATTTTTATTAAGAGAACCTGAATTTATGATCTACTATATGACAAAATATATATGAGGGGTCCGGCAGTAAAAAAATGGTAAGGGACAATAAAGAAGATTTGAATTTTAAAGTGTTGAATTTTTAAATAAATATTCTTATATTTTTTATTACAAAATATAAGACTATGAATCATGCTAAAATTAGCTGATTATGTTGTTAATCAGTAGGCAAAATATGAAATACCAAATATTTTTTTTTGCAATGTTTATTGAGGAAAATATGTACTATAGTCCATTTCCATCATATTGATAGCACATTATGTATGCAAATCCCTAAACTGTTGATACGGGTGACTCGATGACAAATAGATATTTGTCAACAAGTTTACAGAAGTATATAGGAAAACAATTTTAAATTGAGTATGACCACCAGGTATAAAGGTTGAAGCAGAATAGAATAAATAGTTTTGAGGGTTACTAATCCCTAAATAAAGTTGCCAGTGTCGGAGTGATGGAGATTAACAGGTACTAATGAATTTACAAAAAATGTAAGATGTTTATTTTATTGGTTATATATAAAATAATTTGTGGCCGTAACGGGGGCCGATTTGTAAAAAAATGAATATTATTTTACTCAAATTCCATTTCAGATTCACTGCTTTCTTCAGAATCTAAGGAATCTTCAACTCCAATGTTAATTATTACCGGTTCCAGCATTGCATCAGTCATATTATCCAAATTCCACATTTTATTTTCTTCCTTGTGAGCATGACTAACAGCATTTTTCCAATTTTCTGGAGTTACTTTTGATAAGGAATGTTCTAATAATTGTTGTAAGTCTTCTAATTTAAAAGTTTTGTTGTTGCGTCCGACTTCACCCTTTACTTGAGACCATATATTTTCTATCGGATTCAGATCACAGTGGTATGGGGGTAAACGTAAAATAATTATATACATCACGGTTTAATGCCATTTCATCAATTATATATTTTTTATAAGCTGCTTTATGTTGCCTTACAATAGGTAATAATTCCTTTTTTGTCGAATTCTCCTTGTACTCAATTGCGTGTTTATCCAACCATTCGATTATCTCTCCTTTTTTCCATGCCGTTCTTGGCAATTTTTCTGCTAGTCTTGAATGGTAACTAGCATTATGCTCAAAATATTCTTCAAAAACGTCAGCAGACATTTCTTCGTGGTAATCTTTGGTTGATTTTGAGGCAAAACTTAATAATCCACCATTGGCAAAACCGTATTCGTTTCCAATATGGGTTATTATGAGTCTGCGCCCTTTTCCAACGGGAATATTGTTTATTCCAGTAGATACACCTTCAATGAATGCCTGACGGGAACTTTTCACATTTGTATCAACCCATAGATATGGTACAGTATGACCTTCATTTAGCCAAGTCTCGTCCAAATAAAAAATTGTTTTCCCTTCTTCTCGGTACTTTTTAATAGTTCTTAGATAATCTCGTCTCCAACATACAATGTAATCTTTTTCAATTAAAACTGATTTTCTTCTATTCTTTTGCCAACGAAATCCCATCTCTCTGAATAGTCCCCATAATTTCTTGTTGCTTATGATTGGTAACTCTTCGTTTTCTCTAATTAATGTTTGGATTTTGTCCAATGTTGGAAATTCTTTGTTAAAAAAAAATGAGTGGACGCTGCGTCTTATCATGTTTTTATGTATTTCTTCAATTTCCAAGGGTTTACTCCCTCCACTCTTCTTGGGAGATGAAACAGTTCCTCCCTTTCTTTCTTTTAGGAATCTATAAATTGTTGTTTCTCCAACCCCTGTCATATTTGAACACATGTTAACGATTTCACGAACATTACTTAAAGGGCGTTGATGTACAAGTGCATCGTGGACATTTAATATTATATTTTTCTCTCTTAGATTGAAGGCACCTTTAAGACTACACTTAACCGGGATAAAACCTGTTGTCAACGTCATTTTTAAATGCAAATAACAAAATATCGACACCAAAAACGTAGGTAGGTAAGACATGAACAATGTACATCTACAAACTAAATGGAAGATGCAAACAATTTCTAATTTATATTATTGGCATAAGCTGTAATGTGGCATAAAAACTACTTAAACTATTATTAGTGAAGCCTTATCAGTAATTCCAGGTAATCGTTCAAAGAAGGTATTCTTTTTGTGTCAGGCGATAACTTGTATAGAAAACAATAATCACCTTTAAATTACTGTTTACATTAATTTATTTCGTGAAACATTGAATTCTCTCGTTAATCACCCGTGTATAATTAACAATAATCGTGTGGCATATATACCGACGTTTTTTACGCACAAAAAAGGTATAGTGAGATTAGTGGACACTTATTTTACAGAAGATTTTTTAAAAGATAATGAATTGTTGACGGCATCTTAAAATATTAATTTTTTTAATTTATTTCAAAACAAGTATAGGGTGACGCCTATGGTTTTTTGACCTGTTGAGGATTTGCATACATAATGTGCTATCAATATGATGGAAAAGGACTATACAACTTAACATTATTTACCTAAAATATTTGAAAAAATTTAACGTAACATGTTAACTGGTGTTGACTTAACATAATTTGGTAGGTACTAGGAGTTTATTTTAAATTTATATACCTTTCGTGATAAACAGCTCGAATTCATTCGAAGAATGATTTTACATCTTTTTTTTTTATGAATACTAAGGGGATGATTATATTTTTGAGTGTAGGAGATTTTTCTTCTGCAGCAATTGGTCTTCCTCTTTGATTCAAGGACATGGAATTAAATAATCCGTTGTATGATGCTGAATATTGTATATTTTTGGGAACTTTAGAAGATAGGCATAATTTCACACTACTTTGTAAAATACCTACCGGTTGATTAAAACAGTTTTTCAGTACTGAACAATCATATATATCTTCTTGCTGGACCCTAGTTATTATAAAAAGGTTTTTTTCTGACACTTCATCAAAATATCTTCCCAGTGATTGGGCGAATAGACCATTTCACAGTTTTTTTTGACATAATTTTCTGACAAATACATATTTTTTAAAATAGTCATTTTGTAAAAGATAAAGCCAAAGAACAATGATGGTCTAGTTTTTATTTTGTCCGCAGAAATTGTCTGAAATAGCTATTAGTTTTCTGCCACGAATATTATTTTTCTCCAAGTACATTTTGAGACAGCTAGCTATTTCGTCCGACCATCTTTTAGCAGTGAATTCGTTCCACATAAAAAAGTGACCCTGGCCATCTTTAAGGGAATGTATACTTAAATTAAAGCACCACAGTTTTCTCTTATAGAAGATGGGACCAGTGGTAAGCTTTGGTGTGGAAAGGCTGTAGATCAAAACTTATGACATGCACATCTGGGTTTAAGTTTGCTTCCTCTACTGCGTCTCTGACTGCCTGTTGACCTGCTTCAGCTTTTCTCTGATGTAATTATTGTTCAGTTTCAATTTTTTCAACCTCAGTTTCATCACTGTGTAACTTAGCATTTTCTAAAGCTACTGAAACTGATACCACACCTATGCAAGCTCCTCAAAGCCACTTTAGCATGGGGGATCGTACCGGAAATATGGCAAAAGGTCAAAGTCATATACTTGCCTAAGGTAGGTAAAGTATCAGACCTAACACCAAAGTCATATAGACCGATAAGCCTATCTTCTTTCTATTAAAAACGCTGGAAAGGCTTCTTGATAGGTACATCAGAGACGAAGTGCTAAAAGATAATCCTCTAAGCAATCGTCAATATGCATACCAACCTGGTAAATCTACGGACTCTGCGTTGGATGATCTAAATAGGCTTATCTCAAAGTCAATGGAAGACAAAGAGATAGCAATGGCCGCTTTTTTAGATATAGAAGGGGCATTTAATAATGTTACCACCAGCTCTTTGATAAGGGCTATGAGTAGACGAGGCGCACCTGCGGTAATATGCAGATGGATAAGGGCATCCCTGGAGAATAGGACAGTAATGTCCACTCTGGGTAAAGCAACCATCAAAGCAAAAGTAGGTGGAGGCTGTCCACAAGGTGGAGTTCTGTCCCCTCTACTTTGGGCAACCTTGGTAGATGATCTCCTCAGAAATCTGTCCACAGAAGGCTTTTATTGTCTAGGATATGCTGACGATATAGCAATCGTTGTCAGGGGCAGGTTTGCTCAGGTAGTGTCTGAGAGAATTCAAGCAGCCCTAAATATAGTTGACGACTGGTGTAAACAAGAGAGACTGATAGTCAATGCTCAGAAAACACAAATTGTCAACTTCACCAAAAAAACAGCACTACAAGGCCTAAAACCACCGGTGCTGGGAAGAACAGAGATTTCATTTGCCAAAGAAACAAAATACCTTGGGGTATATTTTGATCATAGGCTTACATGGAATACTCACATTCTAATAACCACACAGAAAGCTACTATGTCCTTGGGCAGATGTAGAAGAATGTGTGGTAAGAATTGGGGACTTAACCCCAAAATGACTCTATGGTTATATACAAGGGTTATTAGACCCATGATAACCTATGCCTCGGTGACGTGGTGGACAAAGACGCAGCAAGTGGGAGCAATAAGGCTGCTAGGTAATACACAAAGGCTAGCATGCTTGTGTATTACGGGGGCCTTAAAAACAACTCCTACTGCATCGCTGGAAGTCCTGTTGAATCTACCACCACTTCATATCTTTATACAGGGCGAAGCCAGATCCGTGATGCACAGATTAATCCATAGTCAGCGACATATAAGCCAGATGCATGGTACTGACAACAGAAAGCTAATCGAGGAGCTAAAAGCCGATATTGTGATGGGGAAACCTATCGATGCAACAGTTACGAGATATAGCTTTAACAATAAGTTCACAATTAAGATACCAGGCAGGGAAGACTGGAATAAAGGTGTACCCATACAAGCTGCTGCTACCTGGTACACGGATGGCTCAAAAACATCGGAGGGTGTGGGAGCCGGCATAGTAGGGACAAATCAAGGGATAGATTTCCCAGTAAGTCTATCTAAGGATGTGACAGTTTTCATTGCCATTCATTGGACCGGAACCCTTCTGCGGAGTTGCTAAATCAGTAACAAAAACGGCTACAAGGAAGTGGGTAGCTCGCAAATCTCTGGAATGGTGGAGGAATTCACCAGGACAAAGACAGGCGAAACAGTTCATTACAGAACATTCGCCAAAATTTACGGCAGACCTAATAAGCAAAGACAGGAAAACAGTCAAGGTCATAGTAGGTCTTCTAACAGGGCACTGTAAGCTGAATAGGCACTTGAAGCTGATGGGATTATCAGATGATGACCTGTGCAGATTCTGTCACCTCGAAGAAGAAAGAGCAGAGCACATTTTATGTCAGTGTGACAGTCTGGCAAATGTGCGGTTCTTTGCATTAGGAGAAGAAAATCCACCGGCAAATAGCTACATGGAAGGTACAGTCTCGAAGCTACTAGACTTTATAAAAAGGGTCAGGCTAGAGAATGTTATCTAGGACTAGAGGACCACAATAGATCTGAAAAGGTCGCAGTGGAATAGGCCGAAAGGCCACCTCTCTTAATCTAATCTAATCTAAATCTACTGAAAACTTATCGCACGCTAGACATGTATCCATTTTTATAGTTTTGAAACTTATATTCCTCACTAAGTATTCTTCTGAATTTATCTGCAGAAACTGGAGTTTTCTTTTTCAAAATGCAATCTCCTACATATTTCTTATAACAAGTCTGAATAGAATATTCCATACTCATATATTGTCTGGAGCTGTTAGCATGGGTGTAATAGCTTTTGTACTTAGGTAAGCTTTCAATAAAAGATTTTAGAAAATCTATATCAGAATTGGAATATTTTTTAGGATGATTTGAATGTCGACCTCTTAGATCTGATTCTGGAATACTTGATCCAGTTTTTAATTATTGTTTGACTAGATTTTCAACTCGACCTCGATTTTTCTGTAAGCCATGGATACTTAGACAAGCCATTTTGCATACCTTAACATATTTTCCTATATTCTTATACTTATAATAGTTTGAGATCTTTGTGACATTAGTGCTTTAGTTTTCTTCCTGGTCACATTCTGTAAGCCATGGATACTTAGACAAGCCATTTTGCATACCTTAACATATTTTCCTATATTCTTATACTTATAATAGTTTGAGATCTTTGTGACATTATTGCTTTAGTTTTCTTCCTGGTCACATTTTTAGATCTCATACAACCTTGTAAGTAAGCATTTTGTGTTTCAAAACTGTTCATTCCCCACAAATTAACAAAAGTTGTCTGAAGTTCTTCATGAGATGCAATTTGATCTCGAGTAAAAACACTTGATTTTTTAGGCCTATAGCATTCCCCTTGTTTTTTTTAAAGCACGCAATTTAAGATATATGCTAATATCAATATTTTGCCTGATATTCATTAAGGATCATATCATTGAATAATATGACCACATGGTAGAACTTTTAATATTTGTTCCAATTTCCGAAAAATACGCTTCTTTGGGATAACATTTTATATTCTTTTCATCACACCACTGCATATAAAGACGATACAGTCGGATACAGTCTTTGCAGTACACAAAATGTCTGGAGGAACACGCGATGCTGTGGGATCTTCCGATACAGACATAAGACTCGTAGTTTTGGCATATAACAATGACAATAAGCACAAACGTTCACAAAACTTAACGAGTACCGCAAAAATCGGTGATTTTTCTTATTTGTCAAAGTAATGGGATAATAAAAAGGCCAACATAAATTTTGCTAAAAAATATGTTCAAACTGACAGAGATACGGTTAAGATAAAAGGAAAAATTTTTGATAATAACGAAGACAACAAACCACAAGAAGGAGTGAACCTAGTAAAGCTGCAGGGAGTGGAAAAAGATATGAGTGCGGCATCGAAAAATATTGAAAAGAACGGAAAGCCTCGAAATTGTGCAAATGAATGGGGATAAACATTGAAGATCGCTGCTTGACAACGCATTTTTTGGAAGATGATCAGGTTATTATTACCAACTGTATAGAAGACATTAATTACATGCTACGAGAACTTTAAAAATAGTGTTATCATTTTCTCCATACGACCCTATAACGGTGTCGTTTGTTCTGTGTGTCCATTAAATTCTCCCAACATAAAAATTTCCTTTCTACTGCTGATAGTATCTAAAAGTTGATTTAGTTTTTCGTCATGGTCGCTTTAGCGGCAGCCGTGTGATCATTGGATGGTGCGTAAACCCCCATTATTTCAATACCTTTTATGAATTCGACTTTTATTTGGTACGCGTTCATTTACAGCATCCCGGTCTTTGATACATCTAGCTATTTTCTAGTTAATGCGTATAGAACCGCCCGTCTTTTCTCTCTAATCCTCATTTATACCACTGTATAGACTTATATACTCATCTACTGTATATATTTAAATTGTGAAAAAATAAATCTCAGACCAAGCTTTTGCACGGTCATATTTTATTCCTCGCGTTGGATATTTTTTCCACCACCTATGCTAATAAAAAGTTTATAAATCATAGAAATGGTTATAAATAAGCTCTCTCAATGTAAATTTATTCTAGTGGATCGTAAACTTTTCATTATTAACTAGTGAATCGATTATCTGCCAAGTCAGGAACAACGAGAAACCGATTTATGGTCTCAACTGCAATTTATCTCTTGTCGCCTTTGGTCGATGACTTTTATTCGTACATAATTACATAGTTGCTATCTATTTTGTCGATAAAATGCTATTCAGATAATAAATGAAATTAAACTATAAACAAAGACTGTAGAAAGTTTACTACAAGTATAAATAGATATAAGTAAAAATAAATATTTATCGTAGAAATTAAATATATTGATATTGACACTAGTTTTCATGAAAGTTTTGAGCCACTTTTGAAGCATTTTTCATTAGAATGAAATACTCGAAACTTAAAAAAAAAATAAAATTATAGGATTGGTTTCAAAACGTCCGACGACTTTGTCCAACGCCTAAATTCCACTGGTTTCACTGATTCCATTGGTACTTTTTCAGATTCCTAGAACTTATTGCTTTGTTATTCTCGTTTTCTATGTTTTCTTAGGTCTTCATCGCTTTGTAGGGTTTGGTGGTTGTTGCATTTTCGCAACTTGATATAGATATTGGTTAGATATTAATTCTGTTCGAGCAAAGGAGTGTTTTAAAACTGCTGTAAGACAAAACTTGACAACTGTAAGACAACCGAAAATGCGACAATTTACATACTTTTTGAGCATGCAGAGAAGGTGTTTTATAGGAAACTTAATTTCCACTGTATAAAGTGCAAATAAAGTATACCCAAGCCAAGAAGAAATTCATGAGTTTTGGAGAAATCAACTTTCAACGTCAGCCACACATAAAACCAATGCTGAATGGATTGAAGACACAACGAACAACTGTCAACATTACAGTAATATTCCTTGCGAACTCTACACCACTAAAGAAGTCTCAAATACTATAAAAGAGCTTCACAACTAGAAATCTCCTGGACCAGATAGAGTTTAAAACTTCTGGTTAAAGAAGTTTTGGAGTGTTCATGAGTGTTTCTTAGTATTGATTAATCATGTTATCTCTAATCCGCAGAAAATACCACCATTTCTTACACAGGGAACCACTTATCTAATACCGAAGGATCAAAATAATTCCCAAGATCCAGCCAAGCACTGCCCAATTACTTGTCTTCCAACTTTGTACAAATTGGTCACATCCTGTGTAGCACAGCGTATCTACCAACACTGCTCTAAACAGTATCGTAGAACCTCAACAGAAAGGATGCGTTAAGGGGTTCATGGATTGCAAAGAACAACTTATTATCAACTCAGTCATTTCTAACCAGGCATATACCAAAAAAAGAAACCCTTTTACTGCCTTCATTGACTACAAGAAGGCCTTTGATTCAGTGCCGCATGAATGGCCTCTAGATATATTGAAAATATAGAAAGTCGATGTTAATCTAGTGACCCTTGTGAAGCATGTAATGGCAGAGAAGAACACTAAAATTCACCTTTAATTACCTGAAACCAATATCGAAACTAAAGATATCCCAATTCCCGGGGCCTTTTCCAGATGTACTCGTTGAGTCCACTTTAGTTCTGTCATAGGGTTTTGGTTCAGCCCGGATATAGAGAGTCTTCAGCGGAAAATAAGAACATTTCACACAAAAGCTCAAAAACACCATCCACGCAGTGCAGTAGAGAGAACAACATTAACGCGATATCAAGGGGGAAGAGGACTTATGGACATAATTGAGCAACTAGATAAACTGGTTGCTAATTTAAGAACTTATATTCAGGTGCAGCTGAGACATCTACTTTACATCGAAACATTTGCGCAGTAGATGATACAACGCCGCTTAAACTGAGGGAACAAGAAATACGTATACACCACCTGACTAAGCAAGAAAAAATGCGCACCTGGATGAGTAAACCTGAAATATATTGTTCCTCAGAGATCCTTAAGTCCAAAATGACAAATGCCGATATAGATGCCAAGCCCAATAAATCATTCAACATCTTACCGGGGGCTGTCAGGCACTTTTCGGTACTGATTATAAAGAACGCCATGACTCAGTAGGAAAAACTATCCACCAAGAACTAGCTGACAAACTGGAACTTCTCCAAACCGACCATCTTCCTTATTATCAATACGTCCCTTACAGAACGCTCGCAAATGACAACTACAAGATATACTGAGACCGCACTGTGCTCACAGACCAACTAGTGGCACATAATAGACCGGATCTCATGGTTAATAAAATAAACTTACTAGGCAAACAACACTTATTGATGTGGCAATACCTAATACCAATAATTTGCGTGTTAAATACAACGAAAAGATCGCCAAGTAGAGATATCTAGAAATACAAATCAGGAGACAATGGAGAATGGAAAGTACCCAGACAGTACCGATTATTCTATCTACTACTGGTGATATTCCCAAAAACCTCCTAGAGAACATAAACCAGCTGGGTCTAAATGAACATCTCTATAACTCTTTAAGCCGATGCAGAAAGCTGTACTCCTCGCGACGTCCAGATATGTACGAACATTTTTGGGAGATACTTCAGTATACCTAGTCAACTAGGACTCGATGACATGGAAATAGTCCCACCAGAGCTCAATTCTTTTCATACCGTATTTATCTGGGATGAGTGAATTTTTCCCTTAGAGGGAGTGTGAGCCGTATGGATAAATCTGGATAATACCAATCTATTTTATAAAGTCTAGGAAGACCGGTTTCGAGCACTATAATTTTCTGGTCATCTTCAGGTCTGCGGACAAGTTAAATTAAAATGATGCCGGTGTAGAGATTGTTGTTAGAAAGGCGTGTACCGAAATGAAATGTGCTTTCAAGAGGAGTATTATAAATCAGAAGATGGCTACAGGTCCCCAGAAATCGAACAGAATGACAACGAATCTTGGAGTAGGCCAGGAACCACAGAGGATCCTGGTCTAAATGTCAAGGTAAAGATGTCGAATGGATGTCGAGAGTAAAGATGATGATGATGATGATAATGTAATAAATGTGTATGAATACGAAACAAAAAAGCTCATATTGTTCGTCATTGAGGGTCCAATTTTGGCTAAAAGCCTTAACGCTTGCTCATTTGTATTTTATGTTCTATTGTATTCGAAATTTGGCGAGGTTTGATCATATTAAGTTTATAAATTCTTGTACAAAACTAAGAACACACTTATCGTAAAGACCGTTGTAATCATCTATCATAAAGAGTGGGCTATCATACATTTCCAAGTCGAGTATTCTCAAAAATCTTTGTTTTTTTATGAACATTAATTGTACGAATTTCTGTAGACTCGTTACAACAATCAAAAACCAATAAACGTACCATTGTGTCATTTTGGTGTTTATTTTTATTGTAACACTCAACCAAAAAGGTAACAACTGTTAGTTTTAAGAAATTAAAATACTAGTTATGCATTGCAACACATAAATATTAATATTTATTGTTGAAATCGCTCCACTTCCAAGAAAATTATGAATTAAAATAAAAATAATGCTTGCCGAGATACCAGAAAGAAATTTCTAAACCGCAATATTACCGACAGGATCTAGTTACTTTTATACTACATTATACTTTTATAGTTAATTTTTATGTTGTAAATTATCACATATACTTTATAACAGCAGTATCGCCACAATTAATACGGTATTGTTTAATAAAAGTCAATAATCCATGACGGTAAATAAAGATTGGACGAATTAATTTGATACGGATAATTAGTGATGTTATTGTTGTGTTGAAATTGTTGCATTATACAGAAAGTTTTATTTAACGTATCTATTGCTGTGCGATATATACGGTTGGCACTAAGGCCCGTTTGTAATACAAATTTATAAACCCGACGATAAGCATTTACTTAAGAATAAGATAATTCCCAATCTTTTAGAAAATTTTTGGCGAATTTATGACTACTTAAAGTCATTATTTCTTCGCATACCAATTAGAATGTAAATCTTTAATTGGCATGTCTGGAGACCAAAGCTGTCAATCCCAGCACCAGGTTACCATTAAGCGAGACTTGTAGCTTCTTCTTCTTCAAGTGCCCTGTCCGTTGCAAACGTTAGCTATTAACATGGCAATTCTGATCTTGTTTGCGGCGCTTCTGAATAGTTCGACCGATGTGAGCCCGAACCACTTCCTCAGATTTTGGAGCCACGAGTGTCTTCTCCTGCCTGGCCCTCGCTTACTGTCTATTTTTCCCTGGACCATCAATTGCAGTAGACGGTACTTATCGTGTCTTAATATGTGGCCTAGATATTCAAGCTTTCTTTGTTAATTGTATTCACGATTTCTTTCTCCTTTCCGATTCTTTGAATTACCTCTATGTTGGTGACATGTTCGGTCCAGGATATACGAAGAATGCGTCGGTACACCCACATTTCGAATGCTTCTAGTTTTCTCGTGAGCGTCTCCGTCAGCGTCCAGGCCTCCACACCATACAGTAAGATCGGAAAAATGTAGCATTTAACTAGACGTAGTTTTAGGGGAAGAGACAAATCCCTGCTTATGAGGAGCTTTTTCATATTGCTAAATGCTGCTCTAGCTCGTTCTATTCTCGCCTTAATTTCTGTGGCCTGTTCCCATTTTGCATTTATGTTGGTGCCAAGGTACACATAAGATTCTACATGGTCAATTAGTATGTTACTTATCCGTAACTGTCGAGCAGGCTGTTGCTTCCTGCTTATCAGCATCCATTTTGTCTTCTTGAAGTTGAGGCTCAGGCCGTATTCCTCACTAACTAAATAAACTCTTTCCATTACCTGCTGTAATTCGTCTATGGTACTGGCAAGGATCACCGTGTCGGCATATCTTATATTGTTCGTTAACTCGCCGTTTATTTTTATGCCCTCATTTGCATTTTCCATACATTTGTTAAATATTTCTTCGGAATAAATATTGAATAGGAGTGGGGATAATATACACCCCTGACGGACACCTCTTTTGATCTGCACACTTTCAGTGAGTTCGTTGCCAATTTTTGCTCTTGCTGTTTGACCCCAGTATAGGTTTCCCACAATTCGAACGTCCTTGTCGTCAATACCTGTCTTTCGCAGAATATCTATCAATTGTTCATGATTGACATTCTCAAATGCTTTTCTAAAATCCACAAAGCACAAATACACGTCCTTATCAACGTCTCTACACCGCTGTATAAGCACCTGGAAAGCGAAAATTGCTTCTCTAGTTCCAAGTGCTTTCCGAAAGCCAAACTGCAATCTATCAATATTTGACTCACATTTATCATATATTCTTCTATGAATGATCTTAGTGAACGCTTTAGTGACATAATTGATCAAGCTTATAAGCCGGTAGTCATCACAGATCTGGGCATTTGGTTTCTTCGGGATTGTAATAAATGTTGACTGCAGCCAGTTCTCCGGGATTTTACCGCTATTATATATGTTGTTAAAAAGTTCAACTAGATTATCAAGGAACTGTTTGTCTGATTTACATAGGATCTTTAATATTTCGCAGGGTACATTGTCCGGACCTGCTGACTTATTGTTTTTTAGTGCTGCAATGGCATCTTCTATTTCCGATTACTTGTAGCTTACTTATAAATATGTGTAAAAACAATATACTCAGAAAACCGATATAGTCTAACAAGCTATCTTAGAGACTCATTAATATTCAGCTATTGTTAGAGGTGTAAAATTCCATAAACAAGGAATATTTTCATAAAATAGGTAGATCCCTTCTTGTTTATGGAATTTTACACCTCCGAATAATAGCTCCCGCGGAGCTGAATATTCATATATTTCTTAGATAGCTTGTTAAATTATACTCCGCCTCGGATAAGAACAGTCTACACAATGACGACTCAAGCTATGAAAAGGATAACGAAGAGGAAGATAGAACGTGTGGTACGATTAGGACCGTGGAACATCAAGTCACTTAATACTAAAGATTAGGAACTTATGGATGAGCTAACAAATAAGCGCATATATATCTGCGCAATCCAAGAGACTAAAAAGAAAGGGCAAGGAAAAATAAAATAAAAAGATTTTTTGATACACTATACAGGGGCAGAAGAAGAAAAAAGAGCATTAACAGAAGTTATGATACTAGTCAACCGAAAATATAAAAGATAATATAGAAGACTGCAAATACAAATCAGTATGTATTATCATTAAAATAATAAAAACTAGCACCAATGGATTTCATTGTCTCATTGACATGTTGTACAGTCCAGAAGACTGACGCTCTATTTTTAGTTTATTAACTTTTTATGAGTAACTTTTTGAGTCTTCTATTAAAAGATCAAATAATTATGTTGGGCGATTTTCATTCTCCGTAATTGGACAGGATATTACTCCAGGGACCAAAGAAAGATTCAATGAAGACTACTTGAATGATAATGGAGATCTTAAGCTAAATCTATGTTTGTTAAATGGTTTAAGAATTAACAATACATTCTTTGACTACAAACCCCAATACATTTGACAAAATATAGGTATTTGACATAATAATAGTACAATCACTAATGGAAACATACTGCCACAGCAAATAATTAACAAAATATTAAGAAAATATTCGTTAACTTATCTACACATTTAACTAAGAGCTAACGGCAACAATGTTAAATGTCAGAAGTAAATCCTTACCTGCACTTACCGGGGTTATTTTTATTGTGTATGCTTCGCCAATGCGGATAAGTGAAAAGTAAGACAGTTTCATAAAATTTGCCCCTATAACAATATATCTTATGCATACCGGTGCGATTCAAGAGCGAATAGTTAAACAAGTTCGTTAAATACTTTGAAACATCGGTAAACTTATCAAAACTTCGCTGGTTTATATATTTACGTCCTTGGAAAGAGTGGGAATGGGAGAAATAGTTTATAGCCAAGCGGCCATATCCGCATAGGAGTAGTGCGTTCTGTTTCTTGTGAATGTGATTTTATTTTATGTATATTTATTAAATTGAAATAAAAGTGATGTTTATTCTTTTTTAGCATTACGATATATGCCGTAGCGGAGTCGAAGTAATGTACAAAGAAAGCGGAAGTTTTTTATGTCGGTAGAAGAAAAGCAGACTGTGTGTAGAGTATATGAAAATACGCTTATTACAGTGGAAGTTGTAGCTCAGTGTTAATTTCTAACGGGAGTATCCGTGTTGACAATTGAACGCATTATACGTGAAAAAAAGATGACTGGGATTGTGCAAGCTCTAAAAGTACATTGTCGTGGTAGAAAAAAATTGACGAAAAACGAAACGTGGGTGAATGCTGGTCACACAGTATCTAAGATCTGGCAATATACTACTGTGAAAAGTCATCGTCAAGCATTTGTGGACGGTTTATTAACAGGGTTACGAGGACCAATGGGTAACGGATTTTCGTAGTGAAGGTGGCTTTTCAGACGATAGTGCACTTTTTCGGCAAGAGTCGAAATCGTCTAAAGAGCCAAAAGTCGAGCCAAATTCGGTAAGAGTGATAGATAGCGCTTTTTATCACAGCCGATTAGTAGAACGTCTGCCAACTATGGCCACCAGAAAAGCAGACATGCAGAGTTGGTTAGGTCAAAAAGGAATTCCACTTTCCGGGGGCATGGTTAGGGCTAAGCGTATAAGTGTCATTAGACAGCATCGTGACAGATACCGCCAGCATGTTGTAGATATAATGGTCGTGCTAAAGATATCACTATTTTAAGACTTCCTTTTTACCATTGCAAGTTAAACCCGATATAATTAATCTGGGCTCTAGTAAAGGGTTACGTAGCTGGTGAAAACGTGACAGATAAAATATCTGTTGTCCAACGTTTGTTAGAATTGGACGGGATGGTAAACACTGTTTTCGACAAAATAATAATAGACTTAAGTGTGACTGGGATTACTCTTCGGAGGAGTCCATGGATTCCAAAACTTCATAAGCATTACTTAGATAATTATTGCTTTGCTTTGTAGTTCTGCTTCTATATAAATGGAATATATTAATTATTTTGCAAAGTTTTCTGTTTTTTAAGTACTGTATTAGGTAGTTTACACTAACAATAAAATTTTATTACTTTTTTTTACTTTATTTTGTTAGATAACTATAAGATATCTGTCAAAACACACATTATAATGTAATAATTATATCGGTCTTAGATTTAATTTTTACGTAATTATTTATGTCTTTAAATAAATAATAAATAATTAAGTATCCCCAATAAAAATAATATTTATGATTCAAATTGGGTGAACGAGGAGGCCATTCAATACTAATTACCAATCCATCGTCCGGGAAATGTCTGATCTAAATAACGACGAACATTTACACCAAAATGAGCTCAAAAACCAGATCTCATTAAAATTGGCTCCAAACTTGTGTTTCGGGGCATACGGTATTGCATTATTTTTCGATAAAAAATAAGATTTATATATTACAACAAATTCCCATTATTTTTTTTTTTTAATAATGTGATCATCATTAAAATTGCAAAATTCGCAAAAATTGTAATTACTTTTAAACAGATTAAAATTATAGATATACAATTTACGAGCATACCAATCCCTACCCCCTGTACAATTCTGCGTTCCTTAACTTCACTATCTATATTCAAGAGGTCAAGAACTCCCACTTGGTAATCGAGAAACAGATAAACGAACCCAACAAGCGAAACATTACCGATAGGAAGAACAACCATTGTATTTGTCTTTTGTTATTTGCATCTTGTATTGCAGAAATAAGTAACGAGTATAGGAAACAATAGGATTCGGTGTTCAATTACACGAATTTCTTGAAGGAAATTATTTTCTTTGTTTTATGGCCTGAGCGTGGAATTTACTTCTGTTGATGAGTTCTGCTTTGGGCGGCAATTATATGGAGAAGTTGTTTGTGTTAGAGATTCTTTAGAACATCTGTTCACTTGAGACATTAGTAACAGTTGTAAATGTTTATAAGTAGAAAGTAATACTTAAAATTTGTTAATTGTCCAATATCCCAGTAGTCCATTCTTTCACGGTTTTTGCTCAGAATTTAAGAACCACTTCGATTGACATGGAATTGAAAAAATTTATATAATGCCGATCAGGGGCATGCGGTGCATGGATGCAAGGGATGCATTGCATCCCCTAATATCTAAAATTTATTATCAGTAGTTAAATATTGATATTGATTTGTAATAATTCAAATATTTAAAGATAAAATATGTTTTTTAAGAAATTATTAAATTACTTTACGAATGACAATTACTGGCAACAGCGCACGGTGACTGTAATATCTTTGGATGCATTTTCTGAAACCATTCTGCTCGCGCTAGCATCGCTTCAATTCGGCAGGACACGTCGACTCTCGGGCCCAATTTGTATAGGTTTGGATCGGCATTTTTAAGAATATTGGATGCAATATTAGATTTGCTTATCATAGGCAAGGCGACTGGAGTAGTTCGCATATCACATTGTAATACAGCGCGTTTGCCGTTTTTGCTTTTATATTAATTCGAGTAGTTTTTGCTGTGTTTCACGTGTTTTTATATACTTATATATTAATTTAAGTAGTTTTTCCGAAATGAATTCTGATTTACCCCAACCGTGTACAAGTTCTTAATCCTGCCAGGAAAACAGTAATGGGCAGTGCTTAATTGTGTGCGATTTATTAAAATGTGGATTTTCAAAATTTAACTTTCAAGAAAAGTGTAATGTTATATCTGTAGGCAGGCTAAAACCATTACTGGAAATTCAAACCAAGTCGACGAAATGTACACGTTATTTTAACAAACATATATACGAGGTTCCTTTAAGACTTTAAGTGGTTGACAGGTTGTAAAACTCTCTCGAGATTATTTTGTTTTCCGTGTATATTATTTATTATAAGTGAGAAAAACGTGTTGAATAGTACGGGTTACTCAGATTTAAATAATTTGCGCAAATCTATAAAATGACACATTTTAAGTAAAACGCATTTAGAAGCAGTTATAAAAGAAAAGACTTTTGGGAAAACACGAATTGATCACGCTCTAGATAATCAGCTTAAAGTTAGTCACCGCTTGCATAATGAGCAAGTAAAAAAAATCGTGAAATAGTAAAGAGACTGATTCACATTACATGTTTCCTTGGTGAACATGAACTTAGTTTCCGAGGGCATAATGAAAATTATGAATCTGTAAATAGGAGAAATATTTTGTGGAGTTTTAGCAAATATTTTATCTGAATATGACGAGCTACTAAAAAGTCATTTAGATCAATCTACTGTATTTCGAGGTACCTTGAATAGGATACAAAACGATTTGATTAAGTCTGTGGCAAATATTGTTCTGCAAAAAATCAAAGAAGAAATAAAAGAAGCACAATGTATTTCCATTGTTCTAGATGAAACTACAGATATCGTCAATTTGAGTCAATTGTCGGTTGTTCTGCGTTACATCAAAAATAATGGTGAAATACAAGAACGATTTTGGGGATTTTTGGATATAACTGCAGATAGATCGGCAGAAGGTATATAAAGACATGTTTGTAATATAGTTGAGGAACTGGACTTTGGTTCCAAACTTGTCGCTCAAAGTTATGATGGAGCTGCCGTAATGGCTGGGCACCTGGGAGGACTTCAAATCAAAGTTAAGGAGAGGTTTCAAAATGCAATTTTTGTGCTCTGCTTCGCACACAGGCTAAATCTAGTTCTAGCGCAATCAGTCGCACTCAATAAGACTTGCAAAGTATTTTTCCAAACCTTGAGCGGAATGGCTGCTTTTTTTTTCTAAATCGTCCAAAAGGACACATAGTTTACATGTCATTCTTCAGAAAAGGTTCCCTCGAGCAGCTTCCATCAGATGGAACTACAATGGGAGGTTGGTAAAAACAGTTTCCCAATATCGGCAATCCCTAATAGAGTTATTTAAAAGCATTTTGGAGCATAAAGACCGTTGGGACCCTGAAACTGTGAATTCCTCAAGAGGTTATTTGGAATTAGTCAAACAAGATTTTGATTTTAATTTTTTGCTTCAAGTATTTTCTGAAATATTTCCTTACAGATATTTTATTTGATGTATTGCAGACTAAATCGAATGATATTGGATTTTGTATTAAAAAAGTTAACGAATTTGAAGTCCAAATCAACAGACAGAGGGAGCAATTTGATATCATGTGGCAAAAAACTTGCGACGTCTAAGAGTTGGAACCCAAGAGAAAACGTATTAGAATTGACGATGTAGGCGGCACAAAAATATTTTATAATCGACTTTTTTGTGAAATAATAGATAATATTTCCCAGTAGCTTAAAGAAAAATTTAAAAACCTTCGTGAGTTAAGATTTGTGGAGTTATGCAACTTCAATAAATATGCCAACTGTAGTTTTCCGGAAGAGGCAACGGCAGAGGCAAAGTTTGCACATTATGCAAACTTTTTTGACATTCTTTCCCTGCATTCTTTACTAATGTTTATATTTTGAGAACGATTTCCAAAGTGGAAATTGAAACGTCAATAAACGTACTTTAACCTTTAATTGTGGCTTATTTCCATTTAAATAGTAATTATTCTTTCCCTGCATTCCCAACTGTGCGTTTTGTAAGCTTCTCAACACTCTGTACAAACTGATACTAGTTCTAAAATGCTGACATTTCTTAAACAAACTGAACTGGATGAAGCATATAGTGAGGTTTCAAAATTATGTGACTTAGTGATAACAATACCCGCTACAAGTGAGTCTGTAGAACGAAGTTTTTCTGTACTAAAGCAGATTAAAAACCTCACTTGTGAAATCAGAAATTTCACAAGTGAGGAGAGGCTAGCTAACTTAGCGAATTTATCAATTGAAAAAGAACTTATTAAAGAAATGTCTGAAAATCCCAGTTTTTACGAGTCTGTCATAAATGAGTTTGCCAAGGATGACAGAAGAATAGAGCTGCACTACAAGTAAAAAGGTTAGTAAGTCTTTTTATAATTTCCTATAATTTGCATCCCTTTCTTCAAATGTCACGGCACGCCACTGATGCAGATGTGTGTTTTTACCTGTACTTATTGCTATTTAACCTTTAAATTCAATTTGCAGCAAAAAATGTTATACAGACGTTTCTCAGGTAAATTTTTCACATTACAAACGATCCTTATGCAATCGAAAAGAAGCAGTTTTAAACATTTTAGATCGTTTGTAATATGAAAGTTTAAATTTAGCGTTTTTAGGCATATTTTAAATGCTTCACATTTGTTGGAAAAGCTCAAAATCGGAATTTCATGCTATGCGTTTCGAAGATTAGACTACAATAATGGAAATTCCATAGTGACCGATCAATGGAAATGATCAACTGTATTGATCTCACGAGAATCGTAAGAAATCGCGCAACGTTTCTTTATTGAACATCTTTATATAAACTGTCACTCTGATCATTAGATATCTAATTTTTACTGCCGAGTTAATACAAATTTTAGTTAAAATTGATTTCACGCGAGTAACTGGAATTTAAAATCGCCGGTCGCTTTAAGCGTTGTTTCTGCGGGAACTCTGTGGCATACAGATTATTGGTAAATCAATTTTTTCCGTTTTTTCCTTCCCCTATGAGGGGACGTTTTAAGGGGATGAGGGTGCTAAACTTTTTTGCATCTTTTTGGGGTCCCAAAAATTACATTCTCAGTAAAATTCAGCTTGTTTGTATGATTTTTAGAGGTTCTAACTTCTAGCTTCTTTAAGAGAGACAAGCACCTTGCTTATAAGGAAGCCTCTATAGCGCAACAGACTGCTATCGAGGCTGGTGGAGTGGATGCTCTGAAGCATTGGGACAGGGTGGAGTGATTCCTGATTACACGAGTTAATCCTCCTCGCTCCAATGAATTGTATCACCCTAAAGTCTCTCAAACTCAGTTAAACTATTGCTTGCGTGCCTGGGCCTCTATTTGTTTGACCTGCCCAGAAAGTGAAACTGACTATAATTACTATTAGTAAACAATATACATTTTGTATTTATTTTTTAGATAAAAGCCACATTACTTTTTTGTTCTAATTATTACTAGTAAAAGTATCCAAATGACAGAATAGTATATCTTCTCAAGGGTTGTTTCACATTAAACGTTTCTTTTTGTGCAAAACAACAACTAATGAATGATGAATTTAAACCAGTATCCGGTCTTCGTCATTCACTAAAATACCAAGTAATGTTTTCTAATAGAAAGCCTAAGGGCTGATAAACGCAATTAGGATAGGGCAGGGTTATTGCACACCCCCGTTTTGGGGTGCCATAACACGAGTCACACCCTGATGTTGTTTTCAGTTATTTCAGTTGGCGTTGTCGAATTTCAGACTACATGTAATTTAGTTAATAGATCAATACGGGTAAATATACAGGGCTTGTAATAAAATTCCAATAATATCGAATAACCGAAACTAACAGGATTATTTTGGAACTTGATGAATTCTGTAGGTATGAAAAGTATTTAAAACCTTTATTACTAAATTAAAACTGCATTAGTTTTTTAAGATCTAGAAAGGGCCTACCTAGAAAGAATAGGAAAGGTAGCAGATGGAAACTATGCACAATGGTGCAAAACCGCAAATACAATAATGCAAGAGGCAATGAGGGGAAAGACCGAATACACGGCAATACTGGAAGTAGTAACTCAAATCGTTATAAAAAAAGAAATACTACAGAAAAGTGGCTATTCATGTGATGCACCGGTCTGAAAGGGACCTACCGCATGAATAGTCCAATTGAGGGGGTGGACTTTAGTTGGTAGGCAGGCAGCTATGGTTGGATCTGTGATCACGGCTCCTCTGAGAGCACTGCGTGCGGATGGAGCTTTCCACCCTGAATCCAATACACGCCAGGCATCATTAACAAGACATGGCCTGGTACAATCTTCCGAAGATTTACCACAAAAAAAAACAAATCACAACAAATATATCTAGGACAGGCACATAATTAATCAATCAAAACGTAGCTTTGATGAAATTCTTTCACCTGAAGCAGATCCATCCAAGTTAAAGGAACTAAAGTTAGTTCAGTAAACACTTCTAAATAATCAGTATCTCATTTACTTGAACCTGCTAAAAACTTTATAGAAAATCACTTTCCACCTTTCACTGTAAACTTTTACCAACTTAACATGTTACTAGTGAATATTATTGGATCAACAGATCCTAGAAGCGTAGTTCAAGAATATGTCTGGCCTTGACAAATATGCTTAGATAAATTTGCTCCCACTTAAAGGAAAGATATATAAAACGCAAATTCACCCCTATAAGGAAAAAAGCAGTAAGAATATTGATGGATTTTTTCATCGCCTTGCTATGCTCCAACATCTAATTGGTGAACTATCTACTGAAACCATTTGATTTGTTTAAAGTCATCAAACAAGTTAATATTAAAAACATTAAGTGCTTTGGTCTAGTCCTTTCCTACTCGCTCGGTGCCGTCAAAGTTATACAAAACATATACTATAAACATCTCATTGAAAAAATGATCCCAAGAAAATTTCAGAAGAATCCACTTTCTGTGGATAGAATATCATATAGACGCTGAAGGGAATGAACAAGCAGATACTAGTGCGCATAACGCTATCACCAATGACGCATCAGAAACCGAGTGTCAGAGTGGCGCTAGCGATTTAAAAGTTTATCTCCAAAAAAAGGGTGTTAAGTACATGGAATAGGGAGTGGAAGGATAGCAATTGTAAACTTTTAAACATCAAAAGCGACATCTTTTAGTGGAAGTCCACTGCGAGAAGTAGAAGGTCACAAGTTTATTACACGTCTGCGACTTAGACACTGTAGGTATGCTCATGCCTATCTCTTCTCCAATAGCGAACCTCCAAAATGCGAAACTTGTAATGCAGTAGAGAGTATACCGCACTTCCTGATAGATTGTCCTAAACATGTAATTCAAAGACATTATTCTTCTTCTTCAAGTTCCACTCCTATCGGAGATTGTAAATCATTCCGGCAATTATAATCTTGTTGGTTACGCACATGAATAATTCAATTGAACTGCATCCAAACCATTCACTGCGATTGCGTAACCACGAGATTTTACGTCTGCCTCCGCTTATTTTGTCTTTGATTTTGCCCTGCATTACATTCCTTAATAGTTCGTATTTTTCAGCATTCTCACAAAAGACATTCTTACAATTCCCCAAAATAACCTGGAAGCGTTACTTGATAAAAATTGTGTTCTAGGCAATTTATAAGGTTACTTAAAATGTGACCTTCTTCTTCTTCTTACGGTGGCTATCCGTTCCGGATGTTGGCGATCAGCATAGTTATCCTAACTTTAATTGCAGCTATTCGGAATAGTTCGGTTGTAGATGTGTTGAACCACTTCCTTAGGTTTTGAAGCCAAGAAATGTTACCATAGACATATAATACATGATAGACTGATCGTTGCAATACCAGCCGGTTCCCCCAGTGTGACAAAGAAAACTGACGCAAAGCAGTCCCTGCATTTCTTTCTAATGGGCCGGGTTTATCTCATTGGTCATTTAGGTCACCTGGTGGATAAATCTGGCAAATTAGAAAGAGATGCAGGGACTGCTCTGCGTCAGTTTTCCCTGTCGCACTGGGGAACGGGCATATATTGCAGCACTCAGTCTATTGGTATTATATGTCTATGGTATAAACATGTTACATAAAATTTAATTGTCACAAATGCCACTGGAGTGTCACTAATAACTTTCAGGTGCGACTTTGTTCTTTAAATAATAAAAAAAGATGTTACAGTAGGCTGTGCAGTACAGTTTTTAAATTTAAATAATATTTTTAAAATTGAATAAATAAATTTTATTATTTATTTATTATTTATACTTAAGTTATATTACATTAAAATAATTTAATAAAATATCATGTTTGCACCTAACGCCACCTGGTAACGTATAAACAAAGTATATGTTGTTTACTTCTGACAGACCTGTCAAATTCAGACGATACATTAAATTAGTAGTAAAATAGAATTAAATATCATTTGATGGTAAATTTAATTATGTTAGCTAAATAAGATGTTAAAAATAATAATTGTATGTATATGAAATTATTTTAAAACGAGAAATGTCATACAAATTTAAACAGATTCAATATTGATATTAATTGGATGGCATTTATGACTTTTAAATTTTGACAATCTTGCGAATCGAATCTTTATTAACATTTATTTTTTTATTTTTTACTTCTCATTTAATGTCTGTACTTTTTTAGTTATTTTTCATGCAATTTTTAATTTAAACCTGCTTATAATATTCTTTTATATCTATTTAAATCTTCGTCCTCATCCTCGGTGGGCCCCCGGTCGACAGACACAAACTATTTGAATGTATCCGAGAATATAGAGCAATGTGAGAATCAAATCAACGAGAGTTGTTGAACGTCTGGACTTCAACAATAAAAAACCTATTTCTTACCTTAAGAAAAATCATTTCAAGCATACTTTTAACAGACGTGACATGATTTACTGTGCGTTTCGACATTTATAGTCTCTCGAAAAGGGAGCGTTCTCCCACGCAGCTTCTCAGTTTCTCCTATCCCATTGTTATATTATATTTTAAATCGTTTTTATTATGTATCGGAGAGTGTGTTTGATGTAAATTTACATTTATTGATTTCGAAAAATAAGTTTCAAGACAACTGAGTTGGCCGTAAAGTAAACATCAGAGTCCACAAATTATGTTTAAAGACAAATACAAAATTAAAGAAAGACTTTGTTTAAATCAATATTATCATTATTTCATCACATCACTTATTTAGTTTTATTAAATGCAAGAAATGGTCTCATTATCGCCTATATATCCAAGATGCTAGGTGTATATGTGTTCGATAGAAAATCTAAAAAACTGTCTTAAACCCATACATATACAGGCTGATTCAAAAAAAGGTAACATCGTCTCTAGGAGAGGTAAAAAACTGAAAAAGAATTGGAGCTTGCTTAGTGAAGTATTTTTGTAACTGCGTCCGTTTTCGAGATAAAGGGCGTTGAAGAAAAAACATGTTACACATTTTTTACGATTTTGCGGAAACTTCTGGCAACATTGTAATAAAATTTTATACGAATACGTTTTGGAAGCTAATACATCCCGTGAATTTGTTTTCATATCTGACTCTAACATATATCTGTCCCACATCTAAAGACGATTTTCAACGACTTCTTCTAAATGTGCCTATCTTCTAGAATGTTGGCGACCACATTGACCCATCTTATTCTATTTACAGCAGCTCGAAACAAATCAGTTGATGTTAGACCAGTCCACTTCCTAAGATTATCCAGCCAGGCTATACGCCTACGTCCAGGGCCTCTCTTGATATGCAGTTTATAATGTAGCTTCGACAATAGCGACGATCTCCGCTTCGTAGGTGACGTTTTATTTATTATTTTCGATCAAACTAATTAATTGAAAATATTGCTTAAAATGAGTGATTCTGAAGAAGAAATACTTTCAACTTCAAGTGCTGTTAAATATTTTATTGTTGAAACTGCAAATGAAAAGCGAAAATTCTCTGCACACCATATAAATACCCAAAGGCACATGTTTGGAGAATTTCATCATCTGTACAAGCAAATAAGGCAACATCCTACAAAATTTATGGAATATAGGTATATGTGAATGAGAATAGATACCTTTGATTACATACTTTCGCATATCGCTGATGGGATTGAAGAAAGATGGAGAAACTGTCATAGTAGACCTATTTTATCCGAAGAGCGGCTAATGATTACAATCAGGTAAGTAATAAATGTAGTCATATTTTATAAAAAAAATTTATTCTAACATAATGCAAAACATAAAAAGACACAAAAGAAAGTAGTAGTAACGCTAACTTTAGAAAAATAATAGAAAAGTAAACTTTAACCTTTCAATGAGTTGAATATCAAATATCTAATATAACACTCCAGGTTTAATTCAAGAAAGCAAAAGTATCATATCATATTAAAGTGAGACTGTAATTGAGGTAAATTTAAATGTGTTTCTGCCTTATAAAAATTTCTTGCTGTATTGACGTAACCCTTGGTTGTTTAGACGTAATTGGAGTTCGTAGTGTTTTCAACTGCATAACTATTTACGCTTGGTTTTAGTTAATTTCATTACCCTCATTCTGTATTCTAGCTTATCGTAAGCTGGGAATTTTCATACATGCGGTAGTAAGCTTTGAAAAAAATTCAAATCTTCATCTTCTTCATTTTTATTCTTTTTTTGTTCTATAAACTTCAGTTTTTGTTTTTCTACCTGTAGTAAAGCCTGACCTATATCTTCTTTTGTTAAACGCTTTTTGGGATAATTTCTAGCAGAACTTGAAGCTCGCGACGAAGATGGCGTAACGCTAGACGTTGCTGAGTCCAAATGTTCAAGATGGTCAAGTGGAGATTGGACGTTGTCTGTTACTGACTGTTCACTTACGTCATCTTCATCACTTTCACCTTGTAACGTTTGGGATGACTCATCTACAATATCGTCACTAGTTCTGGGGAAATTGCCGTTGTACTTACGTTTTGTGTTCAATTTTACAGCTACTTTGTCCCATAATTTGTCGAGAACAAATCTATTATGATGATTTTTATTTTTGTAGTACCACAAGGGGGACCTAATAAATATTTCACTAATTAAGTTGTCGATATCCATGCCGGCCACCTCTGATAAACGCAAAGAAAATAGACGGAACAATTATCGCCGCTTTTATCGTACTCGGCTGCCAAGCATGGCTCAACGCGTCGCTCCAATATAAACACCTGCATATAAAATAATGACATCATTTTGTTTGCTTCGCTAAACCGCTCTTATCTTATCGCAGCTCTAACATAAACGTACCCTAACCCTCAATCTTGCCTTCTAGAATCAACTGTAAAAGTCGATGATGTGGCCGAAGTAAGCCAATTTTATGTTCTTTACGGTATTGATAATTCCTTTAGTAAAGGGGCAGCACGGGGACTGGGCCAACTCTTATGGAAATTAACATGGGAAATCGCTAAGGTTCATTCTGCTCATTTTTGACGCTTTTTTTGGTGGAGGCACGACGGCATATCGGATCGTGACGTGTGAGGTATCGATGAAAAGGGGAGGGGGTAACGAATATGTTAAGATAAAAATCAACCGCAAAGTCGTTGCCAAAACGGCACTAAGCTTGTAACGTCCAAACGACTCAACGTACAACAACGTGCAAGGTATCGATGGAAAGGGGAGGTGATAACGAATATGTTAAGATAAAAATAAAACATAGATATTGCCAAAACGACACTAAGCTTGTAACGCTCTTTACTGCCCCTTTACTTCCTTTGTCTTTTCTTAGCCTCTGAAGAATAGTTATATTACTTGTGTGGTGTGTATATGAGACCCTCAACATACGACGGTAGCACCACATTTCAAATGCCTCTAATCGTTTTATGGTATCTTCTGTAAGGCTCCAGCTTTCTACTCCATAGAGGAAGACACTAAAGACGTAATATCTAAGAATTCTTATGCGTATATTGATACTTAAAGATAAGTTGCAGCGAATCTTCCTAAGGCTGTTAAAAGAGCTTCTGCCTTTTACAATCATCATCAGCCTCTCTCAATCCACGACTGGACATGGCCCTCCCCTGTTTGTCTCCAAAGTGTTCTATCTTGTGCTTGCTGTATCCAGTTTTTTGTTGTCTTTCGTAAGTCGTCTTGCCATCGTGTTGGTGGTCTTCCTTTACTACGTTTATCGGCTCTTGGTCTCCATTCAACTAGTTTGCGAGTCCATCTTCCGTCCTTCATTCTGGCAATGTGTCCAGCCCATTTCCATTTTAAGTTACAGCTTCTTTCAATGACGTCTATGACTTTGACCTTAGCTCGTAGATCTTCGTTTCTAATCCTGTCTCGCAGAGTGGCCCCTATCATTGATCGCTCCATTCTTCTCTGCGCTACTCTTAGTTTTTGCGCGTTTTTCTTTGTGAGCGATAATGTTTCTGCACCATAGGTCATCACCGGTATCACGCATTGGTCGAAAACTTTTTCTTCATATTAGTTGGGATGTCACTCTTAAAAACGTTCCTAAGAGCTCCGTATGCTGCCCATCCTTGTATTATTCTTCTGGATACTTGTTTGGTTGTCCTTACTTATCTTAATTTTATTTCGTAGCTGTGATCTCAAGTATCCTTAATATTGCAGCCCAAATAGCATATTTTTTCCACTCTTTCTAACAGTGTATGCCTATTGTAATTTGGGCGTTTATGTTGGTGTTCTTACTAATGATCATCTTACTAATAATGACTTCTACAAAAGCGTATAGCTTTTATGAGTATAATTATCAGGTAATCTACACTTAGCATGATCCCATTCTTCTATATAAGAATGGTAAATTCAAACTCTCCTGTTACTATAAATACTTATAACTCGTTTTGAAATCCATTGCAACATATGTAGATTATATACATCAATAGATTGAATGAATGAGACTACAACCTCAAAAAAAATTTTTTTTTGTCGTAATTATCTTAAATATACCATAAACTGGTAGAAAAAATATAATCCTTAGTCGTTATAATCTGAAATATACTATAATCTGGTAGAAAATGTTTAAAATTAATCCTCAAATACGAATTTCAAGAGATCATCTACATATTGTTTCAATCAAATCAATAATAACTGTCTTAATAAAGACGTTAGAAGCTGAAGCAACAGTTACCCATAATTTGTTATACGCGATTTTTATGAAAATGCAATCTTGAATGAAAGAGATGATTAGTATACACCAGGAACGTCGTAAATATTTACAATTACAACAAAAACATCGTTTTACAATTTATATTATCATACTTTTCAGATTTAATTGGGAATAATTTCAGAGAAATGTACAAGGAATTCTTCAAATAACAGCTCTCGTGGTAAACATCTGTTGGTATATTAAATCACTGTCGTATTAAACCTATATTTATATAATTTCATCCGACACTTGGAAGTAGATTTTATTTATATCTGATTTAACAAAGGATATTTAACTTCAAGTTAAGGTACCAGAAAAAAGTGCTAACTACTGATAGGATTTAACTAAATTAAACAAACACGCAACTGTGGTAAAATTTTCTTCATGCATTTATTGACTATTATCATCATTACAGCTCAATATGAGCCAAAGCTCCGAAAATGGGAAGAATTTAAAAAAAAAGCAACGGGATGGAATCCATTGGAAAAGAAAGCAAATACAGTGTGTTATAACGAAAGTTTGACACCCCAGAAACTCAGAAACCATGAGGTTCTTCAAATTTAAAAAACAAACACGTCAATTTGTATTGGGATGGGAACGAATTTTCAAATTCAGCAAATTTCATGCTCTCAAATGTAACCTCCTACTGCCACGCATCAACCCCCAGTTTAAATAGCAAGTGTGGTCGAGTGGCACATCATTTGAAAGGATTTTTTTTTCTCTACACACTCTACAATATTTTTTTAATATTTTTGTTTTAGTTTACGGAATAACTTTGGGGATAACTTTGGATTTAATTAATATATATATATATATATATATATATATTCGGTTTTTTATAACGTCTTACGACGTTGTCCGACTCCCAAACGCCACTGTATTCTGTCTTGAGTTAGGTCCATACCATATGAGCTGTTTTCTCTTAATATCCTCAACTAGAGTGCCCTCTATACCCATTTGTTGTTTTATCACTTCATTCCGTATTCTGTCGGCTCGTGATATTCTCATCGATCTTCTGATGGCATCCATTTCCGTGGCTTCGACCTTTTTCTTATATTTTTCGGTTATTCTCCATGTCTCAGCTCCATAAAGTAGGCTACTTTTAACCATTGTCTCATAGATGTTCCATTTTCTTTTCTTTGATATTTCTTTACTCCATAGAACTCCGTTCAAACATGATATAGCTCTTCGTGCTTGTACAATTCGATGTTCTATTTCTCGTTCGTCTTTTCCACTACGGTCGAAGATGACGCCCAGGTATTTATATTCGTTGCATGGATTTATTTTGTGATTGTCATCGATATCGAGTTGTTGTCCTTCAGCTCCAATTGAGAGGTATTTTGTCTTTTCTAAATTGATATTTAATCCCCATTTCTGGTATTCTTCAATTAGTTTTCTAAGCATGTATTCCATGTCATCTTTGTCATTTGAGATCACCACCTGATCATCTGCAAACTGTAAAGTATATAATATGTAATCCTGATCGTTCAATTGTATACCCATTCCTTTGACTTTCCTTTTCCATTGTTTCAGAGCTGCAGAGATATAAATCTTAAATAGAGTCGGAGAGATACAACATCCTTGTCTGAGACCCTTAGTAACTGCAAATTTTTCAGCTAAGAGGTTTCCGAATTTCATTTGGGAGTTTGAACCATAATATAGATCTTTGAGAGCACTAACCAATGTTTGATGTATGTTTGATGTGCCCAGGACTTCCTATAGTTTATTTAGCGGGACTGTGTCATATGCCTTCTCAAGATCTACAAAAGTCATATGTAACTCTCTATTTGTCACAATTTTCTTTTCTATAATTTGTTTAAGACAGAAGATGTTATCTGTACATGAACGACCTGCTCTAAATCCTCCTTGTTCTTCGTCTTCAGACGATTGATAATCTTCCTCTATCAGGTCCCGTAGTATTCGACCGTATAGTCGACTCATTGAGCTTGTGACCGATATCCCTCTATAGTTTTTACAATTTCTCCTGTCACCTTTTTTATATATTGGGGTCATATATGCTGTTTTCCATTCATCTGGTGTTGGATGTCCATTAATATATTCGTTAAATATCACCGTGATCATTCTGTGTAATTTCTCTGAGCCATTCTTTATTAATTCCGTAGTTACTCCCTCTGGTCCACCTGCTTTTCCATTCTTCATCCTTGCTACAGCTTTTTGAACTATGTTGATATCTATGGTAATATGCTCTCCCAGAATTTCGATTCTTAATGAATTCATATCTTCTTTAAATTCGTCTCTGTTCTCATTTAATAGATGTTTGTAATAATGTGTCCAATCCTAGGGATTTATGGGATTTAGAATCACTTTCTCGTTAGTCGGCTTCTTAACAGAGTTTATAAACTTCCACGCCTCAGTGCATTGTCGTCCTCCAATATAAGATTCTATCTCTCTGCACCTTCTATCCCATATCTCATTTTTGGCGGTCATAATTATCTTTCTAGTCTTCTTCTTCATTTCATTGTATCGGTCTTTGTCTGCGTCATCTTTTGTATTCAACCACTTATGGTATAATCTTTTCTTTTCTGTTACCGCATTTTCGACGTCTTCATTCCACCAAAGCTTGTTACTAATTTTATTTTGTTTGATTCCTAAGACCTCCTGTGCTTTTTGATGAATACTTGATATTATGTTCTCATATATGCATTTGGTATTTGTTAGTGTTTCGTCAAGTTTGATTAATTTAATTTAATCAAACTTGACGAAACGGATTTAATTAATTTATTGGTTAAATATTTGTTATAACAAAAAACATCAAATTTCGTCAAATTAACCAATTAAATATTCGAAGGACCTGTGACCTCCATACAATAACATAGTCTATTTTCAAAGCCTCTTTGTACATTTTCAAATACCTACGGTGTCAATAATCGGCATTCTGTCACAATTATTTGTCGCAACTCTGCAAAATCTGCAGGCGGAATGGCGTATTTTTTGATTTTAGGTATTCCCATATAAAAATTCAAAGGCAAAAGATCCGGTGATCTAGACGGCCACTCTATTGCGCCTCTTCTGCCAATCAAACGTCCCCAAAAACGTTGATTCAAAAATTGTTTACGCGTATATCATAATGTGGGAGTGCCCCGTTCTGTTAGAAAGTCAGTTCATCCTCTAAAAGATGATTATCAGATTCCAATGTGTCAGTGATCAGCGTAAATAAGATCTAACAAATTTAAATAGGTTTTTTCGTTGAAATTTCCTTCAAGAAATAATCGTCCAATAACGTGATTCAGTAAAATGCCGACCTATGCATTTAATTTCTAAGATGTTTGTGTATGTGTCTCCAAGAATAAATGAGGATTACTGTTACTCCTATAACGACAATTATGTCTATTAACTTCGCCATTTAACATAAAAATACACTATTAGGAACAACACGTATTGTACAATCGATGTTTTTGTAAGCCTTTACAATAATATCTCTGGTAAACACTAAAGAAGATAATTAGGATTCATTATCTTTTAAAAAAACATATGAAACAGTGATATTTTTACAAAAAGAAAAAATATTATCTTCAACACTGTGGCGTGTTGATATCGTATTACATGTTAATTGAATTGGAGGCCATTGGAGGTCAGATATTGTATTGGAGCTCACTAGGAGTATTTCTTGTTATTACTGGTATTCAACCAACGAATTAGTTAAATCCAAAATTATCTTCAGTTATTACACAAATTAAAAAAAAAAAATACAGTGTCGTGTAGAGAAAAAAATTACCTTTCAAATGATGTGCCACTCGACCACTCTTGATATTTCAAAAAAAAACTGGTGGTTGATGCGAGGCAGTAGGGGGTTAAATTTGAGGGCATGAATTTTGCATGAGGGCGGATTATGCCGTATGTTCGAATAATTCCATTCGAATATGTAAAACTATTTATAAATATTTTTAATTTAGTATTTAACTCCACTTTTGACAAAAATGCACCCACTCTATAAATGTCATAAATGTCAAACGATTGTAAAACAATTTGTCAACAGTTTTTTAGTATTATAGTTTTTTGTGCGCTTAAAATTCTTTCAAAAAATTAATGGTTTCAATAAAAAAAAAAATACTACAACCATTCAAATTTCATCGCAAGCGGTGGTTTTTATAAGGGTAGAAATTATGTAGTAAAAGATTAAAACAGTAAAGAAATCTAAATTTAATGTCACTGTATAATTGAATATTTCCAAAATGCTTGAATTTAAAATTATATGATTTTTTTCTAATAGGTAGCTGGTTTTCACCCCTAAAAAATAAAAAACAACCAACGGCACAAGTCCAATTTTGAAGTGGAGGGTAAGTATAACTTAAATCCAAATTTCCATGAAAATAAGTGGAAACAAGGTGTTCAATGATATTGTTTTAATTAAAACTATTCAAGGGGGTGAAATTTAGGGGTTAAAGTGCGATAAAATCTTAGATTATGCTGTTTAATGTTAATTGATATTCATTCACTTCATTAAAAGATGATTTGAATCAATTACCCGCTTTCATTTACAATTACACATCTTTTTTTCTAATAGGGGTAGTTTTTACCCCTAAAAAATAAAAAGCAACCAATGGGATGAGTCCAAAAGTGAAGTGGAGGCTAAGTAGAACTTATTTCGCCGTATTTCATCTTTTTTTACTGGCCTAATAGAAAAAAACAAAACAATTTTATTAGAGTGGGTTCGAAATAAAATTCTAAATAAATTTCCGTCAAAATATACGTTATAGAGAATATTAACAGCAGTTTCTTAGCATCTCTGCACCTGCGACTGCACATTAATACAGTTATTTTAATAAGTCAACGATAATCCACGTTTTCTACTATTAATATCCAATTAATTATAATTTTCTATTTCCTCGGTTACTTTGTAAATCTTTGAATTCGCTTCCCTCGATATTCTTGCGGTACCGTTCTTCGACGTAACCAACCCATCTGGCGCGCATTTTCGCGAAAACGCTAATTTCTTAGAGATACCAACAACAGCAGCATATCTTTATTACAGATATTAACGACTGCTATCTTAGAGGAGGTATTTGATAGGACGACGCGACATATGGCCTTTGAGAAACAAGTGTTCGACGCTGGTGGCTAATATATTTTTTCATATTCGCTGGGATAGTTATTCCAGTATACAGTACACGCGGATTCCAAGTTGCTTAGCACTTATAGCATATGATATTTCTAGAGACATTATCTATTTTTTTTTCTATTGATAAATGATGAAAAATAACTAGAGAACTTGAAAATTGTTCTAAGAACATCTGGAAAAGAAAAGAGTTTTATGATATCTAATAATTTATTTCTTACAGATTTATATTTCAAGAAAATATATGCTTTCATTTTTAAGAATCAGTATAACACTAAATTATCGGCAACGGTGCACTAAGCAGATAAAAGTAAATTTATTTTTCTCTTACTAAAATCCAAAATATCGCGATTAGTAGCGAAAAATAATTTACGGTTTGTTTACATATTTATGTGAATTTAAAAAGGCTTCGTAATCGAGCAGTGAGAAATTTCTGAAAAAAGAATCTCGCAGGGGCGTGCGGTGCATGGATGCAAGCGATGCATTGCATCCCCTAAAATCTAAAATTTATTTTCAGTACTTAAAACTACATAATCATATTTCAAATTAATTTAAATATTTAAAGATAAAATATGTTTTTCAAGAAATCATTAAATTACTTTACGAATGACAATTACTGGCAACAGCGCACGGTGACTGTAATCATCATGAAGCATCGCTTCAATTCGGCAGCACACGTCAACATTGTAAACATTAGTGATGTTTGTATTTTGAGAACGATTTTCGAAGAGGAAATTGAAACGTCAATAAACGTACTTTAACCTTTAATTGTGGCTTATTCCCATTTAAATAATAATTAAGCAAACTCAGATTTCTTACTGGAGAAAAGATCATCATCAACGATGACCTGACCGAAAAGGAAAGATACATGAGGCAGAAAATTGTAAATAAAGGCAAGGAATTAAGAGCTGAAGGTAAAAACGGGAAGATTGGGTACAAAAAAACTAACTGGATGGCATAAAATGGGAATGGGCTGGAAATGGTACTTTCAAACGAGAAAATTCTAGAAATATGGACCCAAAAAACGGCATATAGTAGTGTAAAAAGGGAAAGACGACCCATTATAATGATATGATATGATACATGATATCGCTGATGAATATACATGCTCCAACAGAAGAAAAAGAAGTAAAAGATTAATTTTATGAATAATTAGAGTCATTGTCTGAAGAAATGCCCAGACAAGATATTAAAATTATTATAGGCGACGCAAATGCAAAAGTCGGAAGAGAAGATATAATATATAAAACATAACAGGGGCGAAAGTAAACACATGAATACAAATGATAATGGACAAAGATTGATTACATTTGCAATTGAAAACATGATGAAAATAATGAGTACGCATTTCAGAAGAAAAAAATCGGTTGCCTGTAAAGTCGGTTTTACGGGCGAAGATTTTACGTGACAACGTCTTTTTCTCGGTAGAATATTTATTGATATGAATATTATTAAATTGCACAATAGGAACAAGGAATTGAATGAAAATAAGAATTGCACAAATTTTAACTATAGAAATATATTTTGTTTACTAAAACATTGTACATGTAAACTTAAACTTAACTAATTTCTATTTGAGTGATTTTGTTGAGGATAGGACGATGATAGGAGAAATATGAAATGAAAGGAAGTGTTTCTGCTGTAATGTGTCTTGAACGCCAAGAACGCTCGAGAAAGACAGAGACACAAGCACGGAAGCACGCACCGATTCAACGCGCCTAATTCTCTAGTGCTGCGCGCGCAGCGGACCGATCATGTTTGAGTGGGAGAGAGACGCAAGGCATTCGCCGGTCCGGCGGGCCTCTCTCTCGTTCGGTGATTCACTGTAACAGACGTGAGCGGGCGTTACACTTTTTCATGAATGACTCCGAGCCACAACCTAATTTAAGACGTTGTCACGTCAAAAATATATATAATAGAACGTGGAAAATTTCGGAATCAAATGAAACTAATCAAATAGACCACATCTTAATATAAGGTAAATTCGCCAATTTAATAACAAATGTGAAAACGTGCAGAGGTTCTGACATAGACTCTGATCATTTTTTGGTTAGAATTAATATGAGAGAAGCAATAATTAAAAAGCATAAACGGAAAAAGAAAGTGCAACATAAATTTGATTTCGAAAAACTGCTAAAATTTGAGGTAGAGCAGGATTATCTAAAGGATATACAAGAAACCTACGCCAAACAAGACCCAAAAAAGACCTACTCACTCCTGTGAGTAACCTATAACAAAAGTTCTTGAAAATGACAAACACTATAAAGGAAGCAACTTCGAAGAACATACGAAGAACAAAAAGATGTAGAAAAACCACTCGTTCGATGACGAATGTAGAACAGAGTTAAAAAAAATCATAGTTAAGATTAAAAAGTTTGCGATCGCAAAAACAAGACGACCTAGAAAGTTATGCCCAACAACGAAAAAAAGTAAAGAAAATCCTAAGAGCCTGGAAAAGAAAGTATATGGATGATAAAGTAAAGCGTATTGAAGAAAATTACAAGAAAAATGAAATAAAAAATTTTTACAAAGAGTAAAATACATTAAAATTGGGTATCAGGGAAGAACGATGAATGTAAAAGATAAGCTAGAAAACCTGATAGTGGATGAAGATCAAATATGTGAAAGGTGGAAAGAATATTTCGAAGAGATGCTACAGAGTGACTACTGAAGAAAATTATAATTTTCCTAAACCTCAAATAGTAATAGAAGAAATACCAAAGCCCACAAGAGAAGAAATTAAGAAATAATAAAAGATAAGAAAAATCAAAAAAGCCCCGGGGAGAGCGGCATTGTGGCAGAGAACTTAAAATATGGAGGAGAGGCTTTAATAAACCAAATTAGTAAGCTAATACTAGAAGTGCTGGATGCCGAAGAAATGCCTCAAGAATGTATAATTCCTATACACAAAAAGGAAGATAGAACTGAATGCACAAACGATAGAGGAATATCCTTGTTAGAGGTAATATATAAAGTGCTCGAAATACTAATTAAAAAACGATTAGAAATATATGTAGAGAAAAATCTAGGAGAACACCAGGAAGGATTTCGCAAGGGAAGATCTACAGCCGATCAAATTTTTATGCTAAAACAAATCCTGATCAATTGTTATGAATACAACATTTTAGCACAAGTACTTTTCATTGATTACAAAGCCGCCTACGATATAATAGACAGAAACAAATTAATAGAAACGCTAAAAGAATTTTAAGTGCCAGAAAAAATAGTAAGATTGATAAAAATGACATTTAGACAAACCATTTGTGCTGTGAATTCGAAGTGAAAAAAGGTGTTCGCCAAGGAGACCCGTTGTCTACATTGCTATTCAATATAGTTCTAGAAAAAATTGTAAGAGTTAGTGAGATAAATAGGTCTGGCACTATTTTATACAAGGAGCACCAATGCTTAGCCTACGCTGATGATGTGATTATCATTGCAAGAAATTGAAAAGAACTGGCAAATATGGCAAAAAAATTGATTCGGGAAAACTCTAAAATTGGACTGAAAGTTAATATTAATAAATCCATGTACATGGAAATCTCGAGCAAAAAGGAATAAACACCAGGGGCTCCTTTAAAATGGAAGTGGAGTATGGATCATATGGATGGATTGGAAGCATAGGAGAGAAAGATACTTCGCAGAATGTTTTCTGGAAAAGTAGTAGAGGGAGAATGGAGAAGGCGAACTAATGCAGAAGTGTACCAATTGTATGCTAACTCTACAATAATAAAAATGGTGAAAAAACGTAGACTAGAATGGCTCGACCATCTAGAAAGAATGCAAGGTAATAGACTAGTCAAGAATATTGTTTGGAGAGTACCTGAGGGCAAAAACAGAGAGGAAGACCAAGAAATGGAGAGATGTAGTGATGGAAGATGTCAGAGAGATGGGAATCAGAGATTGGAAGCTGATAGCTAAAAACAGAAAACGATGGAAATTGTCCATCCAGCAATGGGCCAAAAGATTTGTTAACGCTAAACATACATACATAACACTAAATATTCTGATCAAATTACTATGAATATTTTTGCATGAGTATAGCAGTCAAACTTTAGAATATAAAAACAATATTTTATAATAGGGTAGCAGATTATAATCTAATTCTGTAAATCGCAAAATCTATAAGACGTGCTTTTGTTTTAATTTGTATATTTTTATGATTTCACATCACTGTTAATCGTACGACTTGTTATTTTACTTCTATTTTCGGACAAAATAAAATTCAAAGGCAATCTTTACGACATTTACGTCTGAGATACATGGAATAGTCGAATAATTGATGGGAGGTGGGTATATATGGTTGTCTTTTACTTTTATTTACGAGTCCTCGATGGTGGATTTATGACACGGTCTCTAATTGACACTGAAGTTTATTTCTAGAAAATGATGGAGAAAAAAATGTAATAATTGACAAGCAAACCAATGCAACAATACAGTAGATTTTTTGTTTTTAGAAAAACTAAAATAAAGATTTACTGTGTTTATTGGAAATAAGCCACAATTTTACTTTAAAATAAATTTATTCGAATTCCACTTCGGAAATCGTTCTCAAAATACAAAACATTAATAAATTAAACCAATTCTGTTTTTGTTAATTGGTAAAAAAAATCTTGGTAAATTGGTATATAAAATAATTTAATTTTATGTGATTCATTTATATTGACAATTCAGATATATACAGGGCGGACCAAAAGTCTAGATACCTATTCTACAATATGGAAATTTCAAATTTGATGTTTGGAATGTTGCCAGACTTCTGATATCATTGGTCACTTTGACTTTTTAAATCCAACACTGTATTACTACTGGAGTCCTTCAATACGAGTTCCACCATATGTAACACTTGGTAATGTATGTAGTCATGAAGGTCTTAAGTAAATAAAATTTCTTAGTAGCAAAGAGTTTTGAAGTAATTCAGTAAATATAGAATTCTGTGATTTTAACATTAATTTCTAAAATTAACAATAACGTGAAGTTTATTGAAAACTTTTGTAAAATAAATTGTATTAATAACTAAAGCTGACATGTGTTAAACTTTACAATAAAGATGGTGTTGCTTCCCGCCATATATTAAAACTGTTTTTGGAAATTCCGACAGCAGTGTATTCGATCCTTGCGCGTGTGTACCTGTTGTGAAGAACGGGAGGGCAAGAGCGCCAACATCATTCACGCATTCACTCTCATCAAGATCCACAAGAACCTTACTGTATAAATCTGTATTGTATTTTATGTTTGTTCGTTAAATAAAAATAAAACAGAAAGACGGTATTTATGGTTGTTAATAATAAAATAATAATTTTCTTTCTGGCTCGAAGGACCATGTAATTTCCATACCTTTGAATTTTTGCTATATACGGTTTTCTGCAATTATCATAATGAAAATTATTGTTTTATCTTTTTAAGATGTTCGTGATTGTGTCAGATGTCAGATGCTAGGTGTCAGATCACGAATACACGAAGAGATTAACATTTTCAAAACCAGAGGCAAAAGAAGTAGAGGACGACCACGGAGGAGATGGATTGATGATGTGGAAGAAGACCTACAGATTCTAAGGGTCAGAAGATGGAGGAAAGTTGCGAGGAATCGACAGGAGTGGCGACTTCTTTGTGATCAGGCCAAGATCCACAACGGATTGTCGAGCTACTTATGCGTATTAATCTTAGCTCTAGGTTTAATATATACCTATATATATATATATATATATATATATATATATATATATATATATATATATATACAAACAACACAGTTTATTAGGGTTGCAGTCAGAAAATTGGCCGGGATGTTAATGAAACACTCTTATGACTTTTTGTCTAGCTTTCGGAATGGTTTTACTCCTTTTTCAAGACACTGTAATAAGAAAAAAAAAATGTAAATATTTATAAAATATCACAAATCTTCAGTGCAACTTACTAGTCGTTGAGATTATTTGTAAAAGCATAGACACTCAACATTAATAACACACACATAAAATATAAAATAGTGGACAAAATACATTTTAAAATTCTTTAAAATTTAGGTACAGATAGTAAAAATTTTGTTTGTCATCTTTTGCTGGTGTGTTTTAACTCTGGCACATAGAGAACAAAAAGAAAAAATCCTATGATTAAAAAGTAATTAGGTGTACTTAATATTATATTATTGTTAATTACTAATTACTTTTTAATCATAGGATTTTTTCTTTTTGTTCTCTATGTGCCAGACAGAGGCAGATATATATATATATATATATATATATATATATATATATATATATATATATATATATATATATAATAGTTATATGTAACTTGTAATTATATATTTACTCTCTTTAATCACAAAGATAACATCAACATAACCGTCAGAACCAACCACTATTATAATACCTACATCATGATTATTTAATTACCTCGAGAACATCAAAATCCACACATTATCGCGATCTCTTATCTCTATAAAATAAAACCCATTCTTCTTGTATCGTAAAAGCATTTCTTTGTGAGCTGATGACTTCACGAGCCTAACGGGATTTTACTATTAATACACCTTCATCTGATAACATCCTATCGGCACATACGATGGATTTACGTGGACTTATTTTTATTTATGGACTAATAATGGCTGAAAACAGGTCAATAAAAACGATTAGACAAATATTCTTGAAGTCTACAATGACACATGGTTCGGAACCAAAATATTATGTAATCTATTTATTCGATATATCTTCAAAAAGTTAAAGATATAATAATAAAACGTTTAAAACTTGTCCGAACGTTGTATATGTACCGAACCTGAATTTTAAGTTCAATTTAAAAAATACGACGTTATCAAAATAATATAATACGTTTTTATCAAATGAAGTTTAAATTTTTTATGCAAATTTCGTTGTCTATCTATTTGATAACTGGTTGATAAAATATAATCGAGAGGCGGCAAACCCCCAAACAGTACTTTAGTTTTCGATAAATCCATATAGTTTAAGGGCTGTTTCGTGGACGAACAAAACCTACGAAGTTTCAGAGTGTATTCTTACGTATTTTAACCAACTGAATTTGAATTTCGCACACTCGCTTTTGCGTCGTAAATGACGGGAATTTGTTTTGCTTAAATGATTATTATTCGCAAACTAACAAAAAATCATTTTTACAAAATTCAATTTATTCCTTTAAAAAAAATCCATTAGTCCAGTCGTCAGAGAGTCATTTTACTGTAATATTGCTCTATAATTGCGAAGATAGGGAAAACTACGCCTGCATATGGTCTGTACAAATTGGTCTCTTAACAGATCCTAATAATTTTTATGCTTTATGAACAAGTTCATTAATATGAAAGCCAAAAGCTAATGAAGTATCAAGTGAAACTAGCAATTCTTCAATTGTATTTTTAGATTTTAAAATTTCCCCACCAAGTTGACAATAAAAGAGGATGCGACTACATGACACTTTTCAACATTTAACTTCACACCATTCACGTTACACCAATCACTAATAGTCCAGTCCTAAAAGATTTGCCCTTTAAAAATCATACGAACAAGCTGAATTTTGCCGAGAATATTAATTTTGAGAACCCAAAAAAAGATGCAAAAAAATTTACTACTTTTACCCCCAGGCTTTCTCCTAAAACCCCCCTCGTAGCGGGGAAAAACACAAAAAAATCGATTTATTAAGAATCTGTATGTCGTAGACAAAAAATGTTTCAATTAAAAAATGTAGCTGAGATAGTTTTAAACAAAAATGTTTATTAGCAATTTTTGTGTAGAATGGAGCGTTCTCTCAGAAACAACGCTTAAAGCGACCGTCGATTTTGAATGTCAGTTACGTGCGCGACATCAATGTTCAATAAATTTGTTTTCAGCTCGACGGTAAAAATTCCAGATCTTTTGGTCAAAGTGTCCTATAGAAAAAAATCAAGATGCATTTTAAAGGCAAAGAGTGCAGCTTTCGTATACAGTTTTTGTGTTTTGCCGCGAATAAACTTATAAAGGTGTTAAATAAATAAATGTGGCGCGATTATTGCCGTTTTTTAAGATTCTCGTGAGATCAATAAAATTGATCACTCTCATTGGCCAGTCGTAGTAAAATTTCGATTTTTAGAGATTAGTCTTTAAAACCTATGACATGAAATTTCAATTTTCAATTGTGGTAACAAATATCAGACATTTGAAATATAAAAGAAACGCAGAATTTAATGTATTATATTTCAAATAATCGCACGTCACGGGAAATGCTTCCACGAAGGCCGTTTTGGATGTAGTTTATAGCAGAAGTTTGTTTCTTTTGAAAAACGTACTAGTTTTATTGAAAAAAAAAGTTTTAAACGTTTTAGATTGTTTGTTATGTGAAAGTTTTAATCCAGCGCTTTTTAATCATATTTCAAATGCGTCACATTTGTTGCCAAAACTCAAAACTGAAGGTTTTGAAGGTTAGGCTCTATTAATCTAAACTTTATAGTGGCCAGTTGTAACGATATTTTTGCTTACCACAGGGTAAGAATATGGGGACAAGATTGGGCAAACAAAATAATCGGAACTAGTGCGTACGACACACAGTTGGTTGTTGGAGAGCTGGGTCGTGGATAAGTTGAAGATATGAGGGTTGGATTGGGGCAACTACAAAAAAAAGAAATAAAGGGGTACTTATACAAATCTCTTGGGGCAAACAGAATGAAAATAAACCGGAAACACCTCAAGAAATTTAATATAGGGCGCCACTTGAGGTGCCTAATTATACCTATTACAACCACTAGTTGTAACTAGGGAAATAATTATGGAACATCAAAAATATAGAAAAAAATATATTTTTCAAATAACACTTAAAATAGACCAGAGAAACAAATTAAACGTTTATTTTTGTCTTAAACAAACAGTTATCAAAAATACAGATTTTACAAGAACATATTATACAACATGTTTTAAATGGTTTCTAGGTTATAATATGGCCAATTTAGATTATCAAAATTTTATGGATATCCTTTTTATGAAAAATATTATTGAATTTAATCTTACATATGGAATATCTTTTATATAAAATAATCAAATTAAAATTGTCTTATAACAACAATGGATTAAAGCGAAATGTCATATGTCAACATAACAACTTAAGACAGAATAAAATATGACATTTTTTAGCTACGACAAAAATAATATAAAACTTTAATTATTACAAATTCTTTTATTTTAATGAAAGCAAATTATTAAAAATGTCTTTATAACTTGGGAGAATTAATATATTAAATTGTTACCTTAATTCACATAATCACTTAACTTTGTAAAGGAAAAACTTGCTACATCTCTGGAAAGCTACTTGGACAGATTTTCAAAATGGAAAACAGGAAACCATTTCCGTACTCAGGCAGGAACTATTGAAACAGGAACTTGGTGGAGGAATCAAGCTGTCGACGGGGACATTCTATATAATATTTTTCAAAAATTTCCAGTATCTGTTCAAATCTTCCAGTGACCACTCTGACAGAACTGCCTATGCAAAGAGTATCATCACGTCCACTGGTATGAGAACATTACAAAAAAGTTGAATCGCTTGTTCGATTCAAAAATTGTCCCAGATTTTACATTTCAAATTTTTTGTTAGACTTCCTTAGCTCGACTCACATTGTAGCACGTCTGCCCTGCTTGGAACTTAAATGTCGACTCCTATTTGCGTTAAATTTTACAAATTCCACGCCATAAAATAACTCTCCCCCTTGCGTTTACAAAACCTAAACAAACAAATATACCTCGGACCCTCGTTCTAAGCGACAAAAACAACTTTTTAAATATTCCAGTTTATTCTTATAAAAACTCTTTTTTATATTAGGGGGCATCATGAAATATAATCCTCTAGGCGACAAAAACTTATCGAAATAGATATAACATAATACAAATTAACAAAATAGCACGTAGTTTTTAAACCGGAGTTCTACCTGACTTTGTAACAAAAGGTTATGGGATTTGAAAGTACACATAGACAAAAAATATATCCAGCGTTATTTACGCATTAAGGATTTTCGTAAAAGACAAACACAGATTTTATGGCAATCTTTATGCGTACTGACGAGATAAACGAACAGGGACGTATTATAAAATTTAAAACGCTACACAGTTAATAAAAGGGATAGATTGTATTGATCTCATGAAAATCATAAAAAATGGCAAAAATCGCGCCACGTTTATTTATTTAACACCTTTATAAAATCTAAGTTTACTTGCGGCAAAATAAAAAAATTGCATACGAAATCTAAACTCTTTACCTTTAAAACACATCTTGATTATTGTCGATAGGACACTTTAATCAAATGTAATCGAATTTTTACCGTTAGCTGATACAAATTTTATTGAACATTGATTTCGCGCACGTAACTGACATTCAAAATCGACGGTCGCATCAAGCGTTGTTTCTGAGAGAACGGTTCATTCTACAGAAAAAGTGATAATAAACATTTTTGTTTAAAATTATCTCAGATATATTTTTTCTTGGAAACAGTTTTTTCTGCGGCGTAGGTTCTAGGTAAATCGATTTTTTTGTGTTTTTACCCGCCTACGAGGGGCGTTTTAGGGGGAAGCTCGGGGGTAAAAGTGATAATTTTTTTGCATCTTTATTGGGGTCCTAAAGTTAATATTCTCGGCAAAATTCAGCTTGTTCGTATGGTTTTTAGGGGTTGAGTGGCATTTTCGTCTCTGACGACTGGAGTATATAAAATGATTTTTAGTAAACCTTTGTCCAATACTTAGAACCGGAGATATTGCAAAGTTCGTGCACAAACATTGCCAAAATTACGACATTTAGGCGATTTTTTGTTTGTAACTGGGCTGCATTTTGAGTAAAATAACTTAATAATAGGTCAAATTAAAGAAAAAACTACCAGCTTTAAAATTAAACCTTAATTCTAATCGAAATATTATTTATAACAAAGTCATAACAATTATAAACGAATATTTTTTATTAATAAAGGCATATAATTTGTTTATAAGGTTTTTTAGCTACCAGAACTTTAGATTACAGCAAAGCAAGTTACATAGTTGGATTGTATGATTCAAGACGAAGAATTTTATGTTTTATAAGTATAATAATGGCAACTTTGGATTTGGAACACGAAACAAAAGAGGAGAAACATTGATGAACTATATGGAAACGAACGGTCTATATGCGATGAATACCTTTTTCAATAAAAAACCACAGAGAAAATGAACGTGGATCGCACCCAATGGTTCAACAAAAAATGAAATTGATTACATCCTATCCAAAGAAAAGAACATAGTACAAGACGTTACAGTCATAAACATGATTTCCGTAGGAAGTGATCACAGAATTGTTAGAGCCAAAATCAAAATTAACGCCACAACAGACAGACAAAAATTTAAACCATCTAAAAAAGAGATAGATACAGAACTTCTTAAAGAACGCAAAGAGCAATACATAAACCAGCTAAAAAGAAGTGACATATCACAGCTAAAGGGTTTGCAACTAGACGAATTAAACGTTAAAATAACAACAGAACTACTAGAAGCAGGCCTGAAGATTGCTAATAAACAAAAGCGAAAACAACAAAAAATTAGCACTAAATCACAAGATATGCTAAAAAAACGACGACAACTCTTGAATGATAACAAAAGAAATACAGTGGAGTTTACCGAACTGAACAAAACCATAAGAAAACTGATAAAGGAAGATTTAAAGAAATACCAAGAAGATCGCATTAAGAAAATCATAAAGAACAAAAGTTTAAAAACAATGAAGACAAATATAGAAAAAAGAAAACTAATCATGCTTAAAGCTGAGAACAATGAAGAAAGAGATCTAGGAGAAATAGTAAAAATCACAGAAAGATATTACACAGACCTATACAGTTCTAAAAATGACCCACCACTATCATCTAAACAGAATCTCTCGAGGAAAATACAAAATGTTGGCTCAGAGATATTACCAGAAATAACTGAAGATGAAATCGAAAAATCCATAAACGACATGAAAAGAAATAAAGCGGCCGGTGAGGACAAAATACTGGCGGAACTGCTAAAAGAAGGAGGAGACACGATAAAAAAAATGCTAAAAATACTGTTCAACAAATGTCTGTTTGAAGGTAAAATACCTAAACAATGGAGAAATGCCAACACAATCTTAATACATAAGAAAGGAGACCGAACAGACCTAAACAACTACCGTCCTATTTCCCTTTTGTCACAACTATATCAAACCTTCACAAGAATAATAAACAACCGACTAACCTATAAACTTGATAACTACCAACCAGTGGAACAGGCCGGATTCAGGAAAGGATACAGCACAATCGACCATCTACATGCGCTTAAAATCTTAATTAAGAAAACCAATGAATACAACCTTCCGCTGTACTTAGCATTCGTAGATTATGAAAAGGCTTTCGACAGCATTGAACACTGGGCGGTGGAAGAAGCTCTGGTCAATAGTAGCATAGATTCAAGATACCGACAATTGATACATGATATTTACCAAAACGCAACCATGACCGTAATTCTGGACGACAAATTAATAACGGATAATATAAAAGTTAAACGAGGAGTCCGACAAGGCGATATAATTTCACCTAAACTGTTTACCTTGACCCTCGAAGATATAATAAAATCAACAGATTGGGAAAACAGAGGAATATGTATTAACGAAAAGTACCTAAATCACCTTAGATATGCGGATGATATACTCCTGATCTCCTTGGAACGACAAGAACTAGAATTAATGCTGAATGAACTTCATGAAAAATCACTGCAAAAAGGCCTAAAAATTAACTTCAAGAAAACAAAAGTAATGACAAACACGGAAGACCAAGAGGCAATAAAAATACAAACAGAAAAAATAGAACAGGTAAATGAGTATATCTATCTAGGACAAGCAATCAGAGCTAACAGAGAAAATCAAACAGCCGAAATATCGAGACGAGTAAGAATGGGATGGGCAGCGTTCGGCAAACTTTCTTACGTTCTATAAAATCAAACAATCCCTCTATACTTATTAAACTGTTTATTCGGGTTGTTGGGCCGTTGTCTTCTGTTGAGATTTGTTCTCGACGTTTCGCCAACACTAGGGGTTGGCATCTTCTGGAGATGTTGATGCTTCGCTTGTAAGCAGAAACTGACCAGTTTCTGCTTACAAAATCGTACTGCGGCGTTGGAAAGTGAGTGGTAAGGTACCAGAAGAAGAAATCAGCTTTTTGTATAAAATTTTAGTGTTTTCAAACCAAACAAGCAAGACACTTTGAGCATATAATTAAATAAAATTAATAAACATTTCTTCCTTTTAATTATTTTGCTACTGAAAACATTTCTATCGTAAAACTAATCAATTAGGAGCAAAAAATATCTACATATTTTTTAATATCCCGTTAATAGGGCGTCACAAGTTGAACGGTTGATTTACTGATTCAATCCAGTCTTCAGAATGCGAAATAAAAAATGAAAGACAACATAATAGAAGTCTAAGCAGCATTCTTAGGTTAAGTACGGCCGCTTTGCAGCTGTTCTTGTTGTCATTGCGCATTTCAATGTCACTCCTCGACCTCCAAACGTAAAACACATGTACCTATGTATATATAGAATAGATGCTCGGAAAACAGTCTACTAATTAAGATTTACAAAGAAAGTATGTCGGATGTGAGGTTATTGTGTAGAAATGCTCGTATACTGGGGAATGGGTATATAGAATCTTAACAAAATATTTTTGATCGTCGGATTTCAATGTAAGTTCAGCCACGATTCTATCCCTTATGCCTTTGAGAGTACTAAAATATTAAATCAAGGAGACTCTTCGCCTTCTTCCTTCTTGTATGTAGGCTTTAAAGCCTGTTTCTTCTTCAATAATAGGCTCCTAAATTGTTTAAATTGTCGCATTATTTTTTTCTTGACCTGCCAATACTTCTTCGTCCATTTGGTGACTTATGCTCCTATCTCGTGCTATTCGTACTATTCTATCCTGTCATTCTACTAATGTGTTCGTTCGTGTCAGGTCTTGTCTAAGCCGTGTATGTTAATATAGGTCTAATTGATGTTTTATAGATTCTTGTTTTTATATCTTGTCTTAGGTGTTCGTTCTGCCAGATTGTGTCATTAAGAAATCCCGCCGCTTTACTGCTTTTAAGCTTTGTTGTCGTACTTCTTCTTCAACATCTCCGTAACTAGTTATATCTATTCGCAGATATCTAAACCTTGCTTCCTGCTTTATTATTTTCCCATCAATTTCGATTTTACATCGTAGTGGGTATTTAGATGTTGTCATACATTTGGTGTTTTCTGCTGATATTATCATATTGTATTTCTTGGCTGTTGTATTGAAGATGTGTGTTAATCTTTGGGGCTCATCTTTTGTCTCGGCGTATTATTTCGTCCATTATTATATTAAAGAGAAGTGGCCTTAACGAGTCACCCTGTCGGACTCCGCTTTGTACTGGTAATTAACACAGTGTTAGTTTTCCATTTATATTTGCCTGTATTCGATTATGGAAGTAGATGTTTTCGATGGTTTGTATAATATTGATTGGTATGTTTCTTTTATACAGCAGGTGTAAGACGTCATCGACTTGGATGCGATCGAAAGCCTTTGTCAGGTCTATAAAACATAGACATGCTGGTTTATTGTACTCGATGGCCTTTTCTGTGATTTGTCTTAGTACAAATACGGCATCTACGAAGGATCTTCCGGATCTGAATCCTTGTTGTTCATCTGTTGTTAGTTTATTGATTTTGTTGGTTAGGACTTTTGTGGTAAGCTTAAGTGCGGTGTTTGGTAGATGTATACCTCTATAATTGTTGGGGTCTTTTTTATCTCCTTTCTTGAACATTGGTATCATTATGCTGCTTCTCCATGCGTCTGGTATCTTGCAGTGCAATATTAGTTTTTGTATAAGTTTTGTTATCTCTAGGGTTATACCGTCTGGTCCTGGTGACTTTCTATTTTTGAGTGAATTTATGGCCATCTCTACTTCATGAAAACTGATTTCTATTTCGTGTCTTAATTCAGGTACGTTATTGTGTTGATTATTATTTTCCTTTCCTTTAAACAGCCATTTCTTTCCGTTGGTTCCTTATGAATCCCAATATTATTTCTATTAGTGACTATAAAATCAATCAGATTTGATACAATTAATCATATATTTGAGAGTTAAATATGAAAACTGTAGGGTTTCTAGGGAAATCTGTGTGAAAAAAGCACAGGTCTTTGCTCGACTTCCTCTATTAACTTTATCACGAACGTTTCTTCAATCAACGATTGTGAATTGGGCATATCATTTTCTCGCAAAAATATTCCAAAAATAATAGCACCGAGCAAGTACGGACGCCAAAGCTAGGAGCGAACTGAACTATCAGTCGATAAACAATCGTTGTCGGGAAGCCCATCAAACTCTTTTATCAGCCGATAATGAATCGGTTTAATGTGCGCATATGTATGCATACCTCTCCGTCCTCACAGCTTACAGTACGGATTAAGAAACCGACCAAACTATCGGCCGATAAAATGTCTGCAGTCTATATTGACAACTTATAGATACATGTAATGGAGTACGACAGGGAGATTCACTAAGCCCTATGCTATCCAATCAAATAATTGAATAATTAATGAAAATAAATGCTTTAATATTACTAAATGGCGTAGTATAAAGATAGGGTGACAATTTTCCATAGACACCAGAGTGTTTTTAGTAGCAGATTCATTTACCATTTTAAACTTTTATGTTGGCATGTTTGTTTTTCCTGTTCCTCGGCCAGGGATCGAACCAACGCCACTAAACGATTCGACGCTCAAGCGAATGCGAGTCAGCTGTCTAGACCACTTGGCTATCTGGCCAATATTTTAAAATTATAATGTAATAAACTCAAATCCGGATTTATATTCCTAAGTTGTGAATATTTACATACAAATGTAACAATTCGTCTTGGGCGATAAAAAAAACCTTTCATGCTCTCTTTTAGGTAAACTCTTAATTGATATTAATTAGCTAATTAGAAAATTCCCCGTCTCGCATTATTTATCAAACAAAAGACAGGATAATAAAGTTTGCTCTTTTATAGAAGTCATCTGAAGACAATGCTAAATAAAGACATTTTCAGTCCATGAGAGGAGGCGTATTTCATCCTCTTTTCTTAAAACCTGTTCACGTTTTTATGAGCCGAGACTTTTTGCAAAATGTACAAAGGGATCCGATATAATTAGACTTGCTGGTGTTGTTCGGAATGTAAATTTCATGCTTCTTTTTACAATATTACTTTTTTTCGTCAGTAACTGCAGAATTGGCAATGTTATATTACAAGAAATTGTATACTCCCATTTTGCCTACTATTAAAACACTTGAAATTTAAAAATAAATGTTTAGTACTGCTGTTCTGTATAGTACTATCAAAAAACACAAATAAATTCCCATTTAAGACTAAAAAGAACTAGTTACAGCAAAAAGTATAGTTTTTAAAAGTCGAGTTGGCTTGGTTGGAGTAAAAAAAGTTAGTTCTTTGCATTTTCTTATATAAACTAGTTTATGTATGAAATGAATAAATAATTAATGGCTCAAAAAATCAAAGTATTAATAATTATGGTTGGATATGGAAATAAAACGAGAACGCAACCAATAGTATATAATTTATTTAATATAAAATACTTATCCGAATACGTCTATCACACAATCCACTGTTAGTAAAATGGAGAAGAAATTTAGGGGAATTGGACAGGTTAAAATGTCCAGACCAGCTGGTCGTCCACCAATAAAAGATAATGTAAACCTTGATGTATTATTAAGTGTAGTAGATAATCCTCAAATTAATTCAACGCAAATTGCAGTTGATACAAGCATTTCTAAAAGATCTGTTTTACGTTTACTAAAAAACAGAAATATCATCCAGTTCATACATATTGCATATTCCCAACTGTAGACAATTGCGCGTAAAAACCAAACAAAAATATTTACTTCTTGGAATTAACCCTTCGCGGCACGGGTGCGTGTCTGTGAGACAAGCCAATCACATTTTTACAATTTGCAAATAGACCCGTTAGTTCTAACGTGCGGGAGCTTGAGTAGCTGTATGAATTATAGCGAAGTAGCATATGCGCCAGGTCGCAGTTTGATTCTAAGTCTCTGAGAGTTTGTGCAGTGCATTTTTATCCACGAGATACTCCCCGAGCTTTACAGTTACAAAATCGAGAAGCGGTACGTTAACTCAAACTATTACTGTAACTTCTGTTGAAACAAATTTTTAGTATTTTAGGTAGTAAATCGTTTTAAAAATGAATCCTTATTTAACAGAAATAGCTAGACTACACAAGTTGTATGATGAAGTAGAAGCTGAGGATGATTTAGAAGAGAAAGGCTTTTCTGACGAAGAAGACATCTATGAAACATTACACCATGAAAGTGACACAGAAGAAGAGCTAGATTTTGAAGATACTCCAGAAATTTCGGCTAGCACTAGCATCTGTAGAGGTAGTAATAGGCATCTTTATTATACAGCAAAATATGGTATTACAAAATGGAATAAACATGTGACAAACCAGCAAGGGCGAACTCGAAGTCACAATATAATGTCACATTTGCCTGGTCCCATAGAAAGTGCGAAAAACGCTAGAACGTCTACGGAAACTTTTCAATCTTTTTTTGACGATCCGATGATCAACATAATTGTCGAAAATACCAACATTTATATCTCTATTTAAAAGGAGGTAGATTATATCTGAAGGAGTTTTGGTCAACTGACGGACCGGGAGTGGTGGAAAATTCTTTAATGTTTGATTTTGGGAAAAATATTACCTTAGTATCACATATTCCAAAAAAAGGGAAAGTGGTTCTTGCTGTCTCCTCCCTACATACAGATGATGGAATTGATTCCGAAACTGGTGAAAAAAATAAACCTAAAATTATCACATTTTACAACATCACAAAAGGTGGTGTAGACTGTGCTGATCAAAAATCAGCTGCCTACAATGTTAGCAGGAACACCAAAAGATGGCCTATGGTAATATTATATAATATAATAAACATTGCCGGCATCAATGGACATGTAGTTTACAACGCAAACAATCCCGACGAAAATTTGGCCAGGAATATTTATCTCAAAAATGTTGGTCTTGATTTAGTTAAAGAAAGCATTAATTCTCGAGCAAAAAACATGCACTTAAAACGAGAAACGCATGCTATTTCACAGCGTTTAACGAGTTCAAAAGTGTCCATACGACAATCAACTGACGGTGTACAACATGGAAGATGCTACTACTGTCGAAATCGGAAAACAAGATATTGTTGCAAAAAATGTAGAAAATGGCTTTGCCTGGAATATGTCAAGATTGTGTTACACAAAATTTTGAAGTTTGAGAAATATTTGCAAAAATTTACCATTGTTGTCTTTTTTTTAGGTTTGCTTGTATCAATTCCAAATAGAGAATTGTTGTTTGTTTAAATTGATAAAATATGTTTTATGTTATAAAAGAAGGTAGACAATAAAAATTGTATCATAAAAATTTTTTTTCATTTTTTGTAAAGTATGTAAATACATAATGTGTGTCTCTTAGACACCACCCGACCTTTGGTGTAAAACAAATTCTCCCGTGCCGCGAAGGGTTAAGAATGTAAGAATGGCTTGAAGTTTAACTGTAAGATTTAATTTTCCATTGAAGAAAAATTTGCTAAAATAAAATATTCATTAACTAAGATATACATAACAGTATTTTAAGTAGTATGATCATAAGTTTTTCAATAAAAATATATCATTTAAATTATTCAGAGTCTCAGGAGCTACATGTGCTGTTTTCTTCGTTTGGATTTATTATTATTGGTTCGATATGTCTCTATTATATTGTTCAATTTCCACATTTTGGACTCGACTTTTTGTTCAACGTTGTTCAGCGTGTGTGAGCAGTTTGGACCTGTAAAATGACAATCATTCTTGCTCAAGACGATAAATCATATTTATTAGTCTTTTTGCGAATGAGAAGGCGAATACCGTCGGAACACGTGCGTTTTAGGCCTCGATAATTTGTTTATGTTGGGAATATGCAATATAAATAGACTTTAAAATTCATCATGTCCATAAAATCCATAAGTGAATTTATTCCATAGTTTTGCCTCCCACTGTATATTATTATATATTTACCATCCGTAAAAGCCTAGACTTAATAATAGCGCTATTCAATAAGATATATGACACAGGTAAAATACCATCAGATTGGCTAGCTGAGATATTTTCGAACACAACTGTTTTATTCGAATTTTTTGTGTAGAATTAACCGTTCTCTCAGAAACAACGCTTGATGCGACCGTCGATTTTAAATGTCAATTACGCGCGCGAAATCAATGTCCAATAAAATTTGTATCAGCTCCAAGGTAAAAATTCCATATCTTTTGATCAGAGTGCCCTATCGACAAAACACAAAATGCATTTTAAAGGCGAAAAGTGCAGCTTTCATACGCAATTTTTACATTTTTTTTTTTGGGCCCCAACTTTTTTGGGGTCCAAAAATTAATATTCTCAGCAAAATTTAGCTTGTTCGTATGATTTTTAAAGGTCAAATCGCATAGAACTGGACTATTAGTGATTGGTGTAACGTGAATGGTGTGAAGTTAAATGTTGGAAAGTGTCATGTAGTAGCATCCTCTTTTATTAACAACTTGATGGGGAAATTTTAAAATCTAAAAATGCAGTTGAAGAATTGCTAGTATCACTTGATACTTCATTAGCTTTTGGCTTTCATATTAATGAACTTGTTCATAACATAGCATTAAAATTATTAGGATCTGTTAAGAGACCAATTTGTACAGACCATATTGCAGGCGTAATTTTCCTTATCTTCGCAATTCTAGAGCAATATTACAGTAAAACAGTTCTTTATTATACCGCAACCTTTTCCTAATTTTTCACATTATCGGTTACATAAAAAGTATTTAAAAACTTACCTTGTTTGACAGAGACAAATCTGGTGTTCAAAGCGGCGACGAAACTGGCCTGCGGGAGGGAATCTTCCAACGAGAAAAGCTCGTCTTTGGTGACTGTATTGGACCGAGTTTTGAGAACTGCTTTAGAACCTATAGGGCTCAAGTACTGTCCGTTGCGATCCCTCAGTGCTAATTGTCCGCTGTGGTATTCGGCGGTAAAGAGGCAATCTTTGCTACAGGAGTCTACTAATTTTCCTGGAATAGAAATAAAAACTCAAGAAGATAGTTTACCTTTATTTTTTACTATAGATTTGTAAAAGGAATAGCCAAAGAAACAGAAGAGGGTCTGTTTCTTTGACATTTGGTGATGAGGGTATATCATCTCTCATATGGCCCCCGTAACAGGAGGCCAGAATATGGAAATTTGGCAACGGTGAATAGAGGGCCTTTGAAAATACAGTACTGTGCGAATTACTGCAATCATAGGCTGTTTTATTGAAAAAACAGTATATTTAAAAAACAATAAATTTTGACAAAACCATAAAGGTAAACTTATATTATTTAGTACGAAATATGTCCCCCTTTGGAACTGCTTTTACCCGTTTTGGCATAGATTCTACGAGCTTCTGACAGTTCTCAGATATTCTTTGACCTCGAAACCAAACCTAAATGACCGCTTCTATCATTTTTATTTCTGTAGTACAGTCGATTTTGCGGAGTCAAGCTTTGCAAATGGCCCATAAATTTTCAATGGGGTTGAGGTCTAGCGAACTACCGGGTCAATCTAAAAGATTAATCTTCTTATTCTTGAAAAAATCCATCATTGGCTTTTACTTGTGACAGAGAATAGAGTCCTGTTGCAGAATCGCTCTTCCTTGGGGCTGACATTTTTGGAGTTCTGTGTCCAAACGCTGTTCCAACATGGATTTGTATTTTTGCCTGTTCATCATGCCTTCAATTGATACCAAAGATGTATGAAAAACATACCCAAAACATTTTTTTTTCACTGGATGTTTTACTGTTTGATCAATGTGAGATGGTGTTAGGTTGGATGTCTACAGTTGTCTACAGTCCAATTAGCGTATTTTTGGCTCACAATAGTCTGTGTTTCTTCATTCGTTCAGTTAGAAGCTGTTTTTTTTTCTGTGGACTCATTGCCCTTCTACCATTCTCCAGAAGTATTTTCCGAACACTAATCACTTGGGGCCCTTAGCTTGTTTTTTTGGGGATCCAATTTGCTTTTTCGAAGTAAAAATCTTTCATTTTGCTGTGTTATTTTTCACTTTCTTCCGTATTTTCCTAACCTTTTCACATCCATTGATCTCGTTTCTCGTTTACGATTCAAAATCTTGCTTACTATCCCCTGACTCACTACACAGGTTCTTGCAATTTCTCTTTGTGATATAAAAATGTGTTCAATTAACTTGATAATCTTTTCACGCTTAATATCCATGATGTAATTAAACGAAACAAACTCACTAATTACCAAAAACAACACAAATTAGTTCAAAACAACACAAACTTCGTGGGAAATGTCCTAAAACACCCTCAAATAAAAGGCAGAGAAAAGTAAGGTTATGTTTTCAATGCTTGGTCAGTTGTAAATGTGTAGACTGTGTTGCCAACTGTGAATATTGAAAATGTCACAATGATTCCATTTATTCGCACAATACTGTACCTGCTTGTGTTTATATATTTATTCTGCTGATCACAATAGTTTGTTTTATAGGTTTATTTCTCATGTAACATAATTAATGTAACATAATAAACGATAAAAATTCACTGGTTTGTTGATAAAGGTAAATATATGAGAAATAAAATGCAATATGATAAAAGCCAAACCAAAGACAAATGTGATAATAAAGAAAAGTGCACCAAAAAAGAAAAATATCTAAATTTCAAAGTGCCCAAGACATTTCTTTCATATGAGTTTAATCTTGATTGCCTACATTTTCTTTTAAAATATTTTTATTACACCACATTTATAATTAGTGTACTTTGTGTACTAACCACTGTATCCATTATCTAAGTAAAGAAAAATAAGATTTTGTGTTAATTTATTCAAATATAGGTCCACTATTATATCTATAAATGAGGGTCCTAGTAACAAAGTCGACAATCTTCACTTTTTACCAAAATGAAGTTAGTTACATAAAATTATTCGTATTTTAAAACATTATAGAAAAATAAAGAGAATAAGAATCAAAAACGGCATTTTCTCCCTATAAACTAGCATATACATTTAGCCTAAGACTCAAACACGGCAATCTCCATGAACGGTTTAGAATCAAAGTCGGCAATGCCCTCTTTGCAACATGTGATAGGAGTCGGCTGGAGTCGTTATAATTTCTCGTAAATTCTTTTCAACCAAGGCGCCAATCTGTTTGTTTTATTTTTATTTTGTTAGTATTTTAAAATGGAAACTATTACAATTCTTGTTGAAAACAACAAAGCTCGTAAACGAATTCACAATCCATCCACATGGCGGCAAAATGTGCGGAAAAAAATGATTGTACGTTCTTAAAATTTTAGCTGTAGCTTTTACTCGAAACATTAGGTTTAAGAGTAGATCCGAATTTAGATTTTATTCAGATAATTTTTTTGATTTATTTTATTATTAAAATTATTTTACATGTTATCAAAAAAAAATAATGATTTGTTCAAGCTACTGTTCATTTTATAAGGTCAGTCTTACAAATATTTTTTGAAAAATGTTATCTTTTCAGGTACTCTTCATCACAGTTACCACAATTCCCTACTTGCGGTAACAAAAGGAAGGCTTATCAATGTTCTTCTCTAACAATGCTAAGGATGCTATGTTTTATACAGCTATGGACAAGATTAGACAAGATTCCTTTATTCTAAAATTATGTACAATTCAACTACCTACAAGTCGCCGTCGAAAAAACTCTAGTGTAATGAAAAATATTTCAGTGTGTCAAAAAGCTTTTTTAGATATACTAAATATTACGAAAATATTATTATATATAAATATTATTATACTTTAAATATTACGAAACATCGCCTCATATACATTATGAAATCATGTAAAAACAGGAAAAGCAGCTACGGAAAAAAAGAGGGGGTGACAAAAAAACTGCAAATTTTAAAGGAAAACAAGAATCAGTTCAAAAATGTATTAATACTTTTAAAAATATTGAATCGCATTACTGTGGCTCTTCCACACGTACGCGCTATCTTTCTTCCGATTTGTCAATACAAAATATGTACCAAATGTATGTTAATCAGTGTTCTTTAGAAGAGAGAGTAAAACCATCATCCTTTAGAATGATTTTTAATACTAAGTATAACCTTAGCTTTACTATTCCCCGTACGTGGTGTTCCCTACGCATTGAGTTTGGAGAAAAAATTGAAAGATCTATAGATGAAGAAGAGAAGACAAAATTTATTGTTGAAAGAAAAATTCATAGGCTAAGGGCTAATGCATATTTTGAGTTGCTTAAAGAGTCACCAGGTGATTTTTCGATTGTCAAAAAAACCTAAGGTCCCCAACTAAAGTATCTACTACTCTAGGCAACTGTCTTGTTCATTGGCGGATTAATACCTCTATGAAAGCTTGTGACTTAATCTTTTGCGCGGTCGTCCGATACTTCTTCTGCCGATTGGTGACTTATCTCCTGCTATTTTGACGCTCCGTCCGGCTCGCGGAGATAAGAATACGGCCGGGGTCAGAAAGCCCTGCCTGTCGTAAGAGGCGACTAATGGGTAGGAATAGGGAGGTGGAGAGCCGTCGTTTGAGGTGTCGGGTTGGTAGAAACGCACACGGTCGCTTCGGCGACACGGTCACCGGTCTACATTCCTAGTATCCGAGACGAGACTACTCGTGGGACCACTCTACTCCCATTCCAAAAGAGCCTGGTAAGGTTGAACGAGCTGGGCCCGTAAATACCTCTCCTGACCTCGGTCAGGAGGGGTGTGGATATACCGCTCCTGCGAGTGGTGTAGGTGTCCCGGCACGTACCCACCGGGAGATTCAAGAGTGGTAGAGGAGAGATCCTCGGCGGCGACCTGTCTACGTGTGAGGTGGAAATTCCTCCGCCTGCCGAACCTACCCGCCCGTAGTGTGGGAGTAACGGGTAGGCAAGGTACTCACAACACAGGTACTACGGGGAAGGTGGAGCCCCCGCGGGTCGCGTGTACTAGACGTGTCGTGGTAACCCTACGGGGTACCCCCACGGGGGGACCCACGGGACGTCTTTGGTGCGCGCCCCGTGGCACCTTCACTTTGGTGTCGGACTCGTAGGGGCAGAGGTTTCACTAACGGGCGTATGCCGAAAGGCCAGGTAGCCCAGGGTCCTGCCAGGTTTTTACTTGGAGGGCACGCACTTATGTCATGCTATTTTGACGACACGTGTCTCCTACATTCTGCTTATGTGGTTATTCCATTCTTTTTTTTATATTTTGTCTCCATTAATTTATACACTGTACGTTACATTTTCGTCTAATGTCTTCACTTCTCTTTCGATCTCTCAGCCTATGTCCTATAATTCTTCTCAGTACTCTCATCACTTCCGTTTCCAGTAGCCTTTGCGTTGTGGCTGTGTTGGGTCTTGTTTCTGAGGCATAAGTCATTATTGATCTTACACTGGCTTTACAAATTCTTGATTTCATGTCAGCGTTAATGTGACTGTTTCTCCATATAGTGTTATTAAGACATTCTCCCAGTCTATTTGCTTTTTGTACTTGATCTCTCACTTCTTTGTCCAGGTCTCCATAGCTAGACAGTGTAATTCCCAGGTATTTTATTTCCATTACTTGTTCAATACTGATGCCATCAATTTTTATTTTACATCTGGTTGGTTCTTTGCTGACTACTATTGTTTTAATTTCCTGAGATGAAATTGTCATATTAAATTCTTTTGCTCTTATGTTAAATCTGTGGACCGGTCTTTGCGGACTATTTTCATCTTGGGCAACTGTATTCGTATAATTTTACCATAGTTCAAGGAACCTTCTAATCAAAGCTTATTTATAAAAGTGTATTTTCGTATTATTGGACAGAGGACGAATTTGGAAAAGGTTTCAACGAAATTTCTTCCGTCGCTTTTGACAGGCTTAACAAAATTGATTTTCACTCTGAAGTAACCACCATTAGTAATCGAAGATGGCTGCAGTGACCAAAATAAGAACACTACGCTAATTGGAATGTGTTGAAAATGGCTGAAAAATACACTCGAGCAGTCATTAAAAAGAAAGAAGACGAAGAGAAACACCAACCGGGCTAACGACAGAGATCAGATCTAATTACTATTTTAATGGGAATAAGTCGCAATTGAAGGTTAAAATAAGTTTATTGACGTTTGAATTTTTGATCTTTGATCTTGCACTGATAACTTGTTTATACTCCAACAATTAATAGAAAAAAGAATAGCGGTTAGTACCGAAGTACATCTAGCCTTCATCGACCTAGAAAAGACGTATAATGCAGTTCGAAGACTTAAATTGTGGCAAGCTTAACAAAAACTCGACATTAGTCCATAAGTTTTAGGAATAATCACAGAAGTATTCAGGTATAACACTACTTACCTAAAAGTCGGATATGGACTATCAGAGCTAATAAAAGTAACTAAAGGACTAAAACAAGGATGCAGTATGTCACCCTTACTGTTTAATTTATATATTGAGGCAGCCCTCCAAAATTGGAAAAACCACTGCCAGGGAATGGGAATCCCCATAGGAAATGACGTACTGTTCTCCCTGAACTTTGCGTATGACCAAGTCCTAGCTCAAGGTTCTTATGATCTAGAATTTATGATAAAGCGTCTATAGAGAGAATATTTAAAATGGGGGTTACAAGTCAGCATGAAGAAAACAAAATATTTACTTAATTATCAATTCAGATGCAAGGTTTGAAGTGTTGATAGACGAGGACGTGCAAATCAAACAAGTGGAAAAATTTAAATATTTAGGTCCACTCATTGCTAAGAACGGCTTGGGAGAAATGGGAAATGTCTGAACTCCTTATGGTGGGATCACAACATTTCCAAAAGGAACAAAAAAAGAATAGGGTAAACCATGGTTGAATCAGTTCTTTGTTATGGCTCTGAAGTATGGACAATTAATGCAGACCTCAAGAGAAGATTGTTGGCAGTTGAGATGGATTATTTGAGAAGAAGTTCTAGAACATCAAGGCAGGAAAGGAAAACCAACGAATCTGTAAGAAATAACATGAATGCTACAGAAACGGTCATTCACAGAATAGAAAGAAGAGGTTCAAAATGGTTTGGGCATCTATTGAAAATGCCTGACGAACGTTGGCCCCAAAAACTTCACACATGGAAGCCCCCTGGAAGAAAAAAAAGAGGTAGACCTCGACGCTCATGAAATGAAGGAATTAGAAGAGTGATGGAATCGAGAGGTTTGGAGGAGGAGCATGCCTTGGACCGGGAGGATTGACGGAGGAGAACGAAAATACGACGATAACCGTGTTCAAAATGTATTGTATTTACAAGTTGGATTAATGTCAAACGTCAATAACCTTATTTTAACCTTCAATTGTGGCTTGTTCCCATTAAAATAGTAATTACTTAAAAATGTCACAAGAAAATAGAGTCAGAATAATAGATAAGATCTAGAAAAGAGAAGGGAGTGTTCCAAAAATTTCGTCAGCCTTACAGTGGGCACCTCACTTTCGGAGTACGATACGTGCGACAGTCAACTGCGTACAAGTAAGAGAGGGTGGTTTTAGTTGGTAGGCAGGATAATAGATACCTGAATCTTTGGCACTGCTATCTTTAGTATTTTAAATTAAACTAAAACCAAAAATTTAGGGACTCAAAATGGAGGCAGTATAAAAAAATTTTAAAACCCCCCCTAAGACAAATTCTGGGTGCGCCACTGATTGACCTTGTTATTATAGAAAGTGGTCTGCAAAAAGTAAATTCACTTAAGCTTAAAAATGTTGATAAACTTCTCACCAAGCACGTTGGAAATACTTGGAGAACCATATAATAATCAACTAGAGCAGCTAGCAGTTCAGGAAGGAAGTGCTGATACAGATCCAGATACTGAAGTGATAATAGAGGAAGCAACTTGTGAGTTTTTTGAAGAACTTCCTTCAATTTTAGTATAATATATAATATATTGTTTCTTAAATTTTGAAAACAAAATGTTGTTTTATTTTTATGAGCTATCATAAATAAAATTATCTGTAAAACTTTCCAAGGTAACATAAAAACCTTTTATTATTTTCTTGCGGAATTGTAGTATCAAAACCGGCATTCTCCATATTTTTTTTCAATTTAAAAATAAGTTTCTTGACTATTTGCTGTCATTTGCCATTGTCTTATAAATTAAACTATATTTGTTTTGATATCACCTAAAATAAAGTCATATCACTGTTTTGTGTTTTACTCAAAAGTCAAAATGATGGAGATTGCCGACTTTGTTACTAGGACCAAAGAATGTAGACGCATTCTGGCATGCGTCTATATTCTTTGCTCAAATAGACTCTCTATTTGACAGCTCGACAGTGTTGCCACATCTAATATTACGGCCTGATGAATTAAAGACAGTCGTGCTTCTCAGAATTTTGCTAAAAATATGCCTACTTGTCTATAAAGTCAGAGCCAAGTAAATCAACTGTCAAATTGGTTTACAATTTAAATATAATAATTTTTTAATTTTTAGAAAATACACTTGAAAAGGATTTTCGGACTAGAAGTCGAAACGTTATAACAAATATATAATACAATAATTCTTATTACAATCAATTGTGTTTTGACCTATTACAATCAAAGAAATATTTAAAGAAATAGAAAGAAAACCGGAAATATAAAACTAAAACTTTTGCGAGTAGAAAAATAAAATAGAATTTTCGGGAAAAATTAAAAAAGAAAGAAAAAATAAATATTGTTTACATTAGCTGGAAAATTTTGAAAAAAAAGGGGTGCAAAGTGGTGAAAAAACTGCAAAGAGGACTGGTATAATAAATAATATAAGAAAGCACACCAGGAAAGAACTGAAAATTGAATACTTTTGTTAATAAAACAGTAGAAAACGAAAACGAAAAAATGCACAAAGCATTTGGAAGAAAAATTAGAAGCTTTATAAGACACATATCTAAAAAAACAATAACTTACCGTTCATTGAGAGGTACTTATTATTGCAGGTATGAATGGCATACTTCCCGGATTCGTCTAACCGGAATTCGAGCGTGAAGAGAGTATCTTCGCCCCAAGGAACGTTGGCATCAACATAAATCTCGTCGAGATTCTCTGAGAGATGAGCGAAACGTTTCCTGCCGACTGATCTCAGATTCATCTGCGGCCTCGCGGCCAAATGGACGTGCCAAAATTCAGCGTCGCTCGGAACTTTCGCCGTGCAAGTTAGTTTGTCGGCGGAAGCTCCCAGGAAGTATCTGAAACAAAACGCAAAATATTGATTTTATCGGCACCAGATTTAAAGATATCATCAAGTGAAGTATTCGACGGTAAACATTAGGCCAGTAAAGAAAAAAAAAGGCAATATTTTTTAAATTTAGCACATTAAAACTTTATAGTATATTCTTTCAAATGATGCTAAAGAGATCTCTTAAGTGTTATAAAAAAAGCTGCTGTGAATTATTAAATAAAAGGGACCAACTTAGTCTAATATTCCAAATTGTTTTTTTTCATTTTTTACATAAAATTGATATATAAATCTTCTTCTTTCATAAGCTATCCTTAAAATTACTGTAATTTCATTATTTTCTGACTTTATTGTTGCAAAAAAAATTAATTTTGGATTTTAACCTTGACCTTTGAAATTTTGATTATATTTTCAGCATCACAAGCCTCAACATTCCATGTAATATAAAGATTCTAAGTTAATTTTTGTAATAATACACTCAGATCCAAAAAAACACAACGGGGAAAATTTTGGTCAAATTCAAAGTATTTAAATTTTTTTATTTTTAATGTATTTTGATGATTTTTTAGCACAGTGTGTATAAATTTATGAATTTTAATTTGTTATAGTCAGTTTTTTGATAAACATTTATGTTTGACTTATTGTACGGGTTAATTAAAACGTGGTTTTATTATCCTAACTTTGAAACAATTTTCGTAAAACCATATTTTTCGGTTGCACCATGTCTTCTAAGCATTGTTTTTTTTTTTGTTTCATGTCAAAATATGCCTTGGTTCATTTTTTAGAGCCAAATGAATTTGTCACCCACAATTTAGGACTTTTTTAATTATGATTATTTTGGAATTATTTTGTAATACGACGAGGTGGCTTCGGTGTCTGTTATCATTATGTCATATTGACACTTACATTTTGTTTACCTATGATTGATCATGGTTCTTAGTGTCGAAGATTGTGTGAAAGCCGTTGCTCTGGTTGAAGATAATCGAAATTATGAATATGTGGCTAGAGTACTACACACTCATCGCTCTACCATCCAAAGGGTAGTGGAACGTTTTATACGAACTGAAACAAACAAACGTAAAGCGGGAAGTCGCAGGAAGCGCAAAACTAGCGCTTTAGACGATCATTTTATACGAGTCAACGCTTTGCGGGATCGTCATTTAACAGCGGAGCAAACAAGAAATCAGCTTCAAGAGGTTCGAGGCAATAATGTAAGTGTATTTACAGTTCGTCGAAGATTACATGAATTTGGTTTGCAAAGTCGCAGACCAGCAACTGGGCCCAAATTACTTCCAGGGCACAGAGTGGCTAGCCTATAATTTTCCAGGGAACATTTACATTGGAATTTAGGACAATGGAGTAATGTTCTTTTTACGGATGAGTCGAGATACTGTCTTCACTCATCAGATGGGAGAGAACGAGTAAGGTATCGAACTGGAGAGAGATTTATGGAGTGCGCTTTCAGTCCCCGCGTTAGCCATGGAGGGGGTTCGGTGATGATATGGGCAGGAATATCCCGAGAGGCGCACACTGTATTGGTATTTATTGACTGCACACCGGTATATTAAGGAAATTTTATCGAATCACGTAGTACCCTTTTCTCAATATATCGGCGATGATTTTCTATTAATGCAAGATAATGTGCGGACCCCACTATGCAATGTGTGTCACGCAATATTTAGAGGAAGTTGGTATTAATAAAATGAACTGGCCAGCGTGTTCGCCAGATCTGAACACAATAGAGCACGTTTGAGATATGCTTGGTAGAAATAGAGGTCGCGAAGTCGCACCAGGCTCAATTAACGAACTTCGCTTGGCTCTGGAAGAGGAATGGCAAAACATCCAGCAAGATGATATTCGGAACCTCATAGACAGCATGAGCCAACGTGTACAAGCAGTTATAGAGGCTAGAGGAGGCAATACAAAGTTTACATTATTTTTTAGTAGTTTTTCTTTGTTATTTGCGAATTTAGATTAAGTTACATTTAAGTTGTTTTTTTCATGTTTTGTTATTGTTATATTTGTTCATTAAAACCAAGATCATGTCGTTGTTTTAATCATTATTTAAATACAGTGCTTTTGGGATGTCGATATGGCATCCCTTGTCGTAAAACAAGGTTTTACCAAAATCCGCTAACGGAATTATTCCACAGGATGTTTCAAAGTTATGATAAAAAACCACCTTTCGATTAACCCTGTATAATAAGTCAAATACAGAATTTTATTAAAAAACTCACGATACTAAATTAAAATTTATAAATTTTTACACAGTGTGTTAAAAAAATCATCAAAATACAGCTAAAAATAAAAAAAAAACTGAAATACTTTGAATTGACCAAAATTTTATCCGTTGCGTTTTTTTACATCTGAGTGTATATTAAATCTATAGAACATAACAGTATCGTTAAAAGATCATAGAAATATTCTACATGAACCAAGAGTTGTAAATCAAGGTCTGTCACAGGGTTCAATACTAAGTCCAATATTATTTAACTTATATTCTGCAAGTATTCACAGTTTGTTTGACTAAAACATTAAATGTTTACAATATGCAGATGACATTTGTATATAAGACTCTACCCAAAAAACCTACGACGACTACGGTCGTTGTGGTATATAGTTGAAATTATTATACAATCTAAAAATAAAAATAATATGACAATGTTCACGGAAAAATCCGATATGTGTTTCACCAGGCATAGGTTGCGCGCACTGGGGATCAAAGCCTCGAGTGGGCGTACTATTTATACCAGTGGTGAATCAGTATATGTATCTAGGGATTATATATAATAAACTTCTGTAGACTAAACATATTCAACTCATCAAAGGTAAGTTTGAAAAAAGAATAAAGATACTAAGTTGCATTACGAACAGAAAATGGGCTGCTGACCCCAAAAACAGCTTTATTGTTCTATAATGCATATATTCGGTCAGTCGTGGACCAAGGGTATTGGTAATATGGATCAGCGTACAACAAAAATACTTAAGAATATGTTAAAGTGCAATGGTATCAACTCAAACAAACGTTATGCTAGCAGCGTGTAATGAAACCCCATTAGAATTACGTAGACAACTATTAGCACAAAATACTGTATAAAGATGAGAAGCACTAAGTCGGACCTTTTAACAAACCTGGCATTATTAAACACTGAAAACTTAACCAATAAATATTGGAAAATAAAAAAATCACTGTCACTTACAGCTGCATTTATTGGAACCAGGAATTATACAGATTTACAGAAAAATAAATTACTACCAATTTATAAATTTCCTTACCAAACTTTGATAAAAAAAATCAAGAATCATAATTCCTAAATATGCAGAATCAAATCAATTAAACAATATTTTAGTAAAATCTATACTGAGCGACTTTGTGGATTACACGGTAATTTGCACAGACGGTTCTAAAAATCAAACAGGAGTAGGATGTGCTATGTATATGCAAAATACCCACAAATACAATAATTAAAAATTATTTAATGTTAGTAGCATCTTTACAGCTGAACTTATGTATAGCCACCAAAAGCTCTAGAATGGATTCAAGAAAGAAATATTAAAAAGCTGTGATAATAACAGACTCCAGATCTGCGATATCTGCAAATAAAAACACAGATTTCAGTTCACATAAATCTACAATTTTATATAATATCAAAAATAATTTGTCTAAAGTGGAAGTGGTAAACTGGTAAAACTAAGCCCTGGACCTGATGAAGTTTATCCTGAAATACTTAAATTGATCGAAAGTAATAACATTGATTTGTTAGTAATTTTGTTTAATACAATCTACGATACTGGGGAAATACCAGAGGAATGGTTAGAATCTATTTTTATTCCCATTCCAAAACAAGCTAACTCCAGGAGATGCGCAGATTTTAGATTAATAAGTCTTATGAGCCAAATGCTTAAAATTCTATTAAAAATACTTCACAATAGGGTATACAAAAGGTGTGAAAAAGAAGTTGGATACGATCAATTTGGATTCAGAGCCGGAATGGGGACCAGAGAGGCCTTGTTTTCATTACAAGTACTGCTGCAGAAGTGTTACGACCAACAAAAGGATGTCTTTCTATGTTTTGTAGACTTTGAAAAGGCATTTGATCGCGTAAACCATAATAAAATGTTAAATTCCTTGCAGAGCATCAACTTGGATAGCAAAGATCTCCGATTAATTAAGAACTTATATTGGAGGCAGAGTGCCAAGATTAGGATCGACGATCATACATCTAGAAATATTAGTATAAATAAAGGAGTAAGGCAAGGATGCATACTATCCCCTATGCTGTTCAATCTTTACTCGGAACTACTATTCAAGCAAGCCTTGGAAAACCTTTCCACAGGAATAAAAATTAATGGAGAACCAATATCTAGCATAAGATATGCAAATGACACTGTCCTACTGGCTGATACAGACACAAACTTACAGAGGGTTATAGACCACCTTAAGGATGCTTGTCGAGAGTTTGGAATGAAGATCAACGAAAAAAAAACAAAAGTAATGGTGATCCAAAGAAAACAGAATATCCCCTTACCTATAAAAATAAATGGGAATATTTTAGAACAGGTAAACCAATACAAATACCTTGGCTGTTGGATTAATTGCAAGCTGGACCCAGAACAAGAAAGTAAAGCGAGAATTGCTCAAGCTAGGGATAGTTTCTTTAAGATGCGCGTTCTATTCTGCGATACACATATAAATATTAAATTGAGATTAAAACTTGTAAAATGTTTTATCTGGTCTGTTCTTCTCTACGGAGTCGAAACATGGACTTTAAAAATAAAGAGCCTGAATAGAATCGAGGCATTTGAAATGTGGGTGTACCGTAGAATTTTAAAAATTCCTTGGACAGCACGAAAAACAAATGAAGAAGTACTAGCTAGACTCAATTTAGAAAAAGAACTATTGAGAACAGTCAAAAGAAGAAAAACCAGTTATTTAGGGCATTTGTTGCGCAACGAGAAATACTACATCCCTCAGTTGATAATAAAAGGCAAAATAGAAGGAAAGCGAGGAATTGGAAGAAAAAAATTGTCCTGGTTACGTAATATCAGAAACTGGACAGGACTTGGATTTGAGGAACTCTTAAGAACAGCTGAAGATAGACAAACGTTTGCCACCATAACCGCTAACCTCCATTGATGGAGACGGCACTTGAAGAAGAAGGAAGTGGTATTTATATGGGCAAAAGGACCTGCCGGTATAATAGGTAATAAGAAAGTGGACCTTTTGGCCAAGATGGAATAACAAAGGGTGAGATCCTAACTCAGATTTTATCGAGTGATGGAATAAATGACTTATATATGATGGAATAAATAAAGGTAGAATATATAAAATATGGAAAAACAATGGAACAATATTTCAAACATGTCAAAAAATTTACATTTTTCTTTGCATCAAAAAAACTCCCTTCGCCACCTGAATATATATATTGTTAAGATATGTAAAATTAAAAATAATATTGGTTTGCTTTTAATATATTTCAAAGTACAAAATAAAAGATATTTCGAAGAAATGAAAGTCCATTATCCTGGATTACCTGTAGTAAACAAAATTTAAAGATATGCATAAATTATTTTCTTTGTAAAATATATTTGAGTGACGTGAGTGAGCTTAGTGAAATCGTGAACAATGCGAGCGGGTTTTCCAAATAGACGTGTACGTCGATATACAGTGAATAAGACAATATAATAGAAATATTTAGAAAATATAATTCTCCGTTAGTTCTTAAGAATTTGTAGAAACCGATTAGCATGTTAATAGTTTTTAGGAAATTTATAATTGTAGGTAAAATTGTTGTTTGTTATCTAAACGGTAGATGGGGATAAGTGTGACGAACTCTGATTGGAGGAGGTTTAAAAAAGTGTGATAGGTATGTAGGAATGAGAGTTTAGCTAGATTTTTGAGGGAGAAAAGATAATCAGTTTTTTCAAGGTGTTCAAGGCGAACAGTCGTTGTTCTCTGGTGTTTCTCCAGAGGTAGTCAGCAGTAGAAGTGAATGTTTGTGAGTTTTCGTGGAGTAAGTGTATCTGAAGGAAGCTGATCCAGTAAAATATTGTAAGTTATATTTTTCTACTTATATTCCAAGAGTCACTGTTCAGGCCGGAACGAGAGATTCAGTTTATCGAGAGGAGAAGAGGCTAGCATCATTTGAAAGATAAGTGCTTTTGAAGTAGATCATTAAAGACGATAGGCTCGCAATAATTTGTTGTAAGATTGCTGATTACCTAGGGGACTGCTAAGAATAGATAGTGTAGGCTACAAGGAACAAGGATTTAGACAACTCATCATCACAGAGATAGTTTTACCATTCGTCAGTTTTTCTTTATTAACAACACATTTTTTAACAATTGCTCTAGAAAAGATAGGAATATTTTGATCAGGAGATATAGAACAACAATTTTGATTTGAAATTTTAATTTATATTGTATATACCATTAATTTTTGAAGGTTCACGTACGTAGAATAAAATTTTGATAATCATTATATGAGATATTTTATTGAAGATATTTGAGTGTGAAATTTATTTCAATATATAATGTCGTATCATATAATTTTTTATTATTCCGGTATTCTTTGGACCTTACCTATCATATGTAAAGCATAGATATTGAAGTACGAGTATAACCCTGAGATAAGAAAATTAAATAGTGTGATAGAATCATTAATATATATATATATATATATATATATATATATATATATATATACATTTAAATATAACCTCCCAAAGCAAGATATTTCTACTGTTGTGGGATTAAAAACTCAACACGAAAAATATGCGACATATCTGCGTAAATTATTAATAGTGAATTCACCAGTTTGCTTTTATGATAATGTTTCTATTAGATTTGGATCATATTTTCCTGGAATGCAAAATTAACGAGAGATATATAGGCCAATTATATTACAGTCTACAACAAGAAAAAGTATGTTTTCCAATTGGTTTAGAGTATTTCCAACAGTGATAGATATAATTTTTTTAAATATGCTAAAAAAATAACAAATAAAAATCTGTGACTAAAGGCGCGTACAGACTAGCACACGCATGCGGTGAGAAGCCACGCATATGCGTGCGTACCCAAACCATTCGCACTCAGAGCATTCGTTGAAATTAGAAATCACCGCATATGTATGCGTGCTCAAGGCGCACCATCCATTCGTGAAAAAATGTCTGCTTATGGTTAGTGCCGCGTTTGTGGTTATTAGTTCGTTAAAAAAGAAAAAACAAAGGAAAAATAGGCGATGGTGGACGACGCATTTATTTAAAAGAAGAACCCTACAAATGAAGTCCGATTTACTAGTAGATTTGGCGTTAGAATCTAATACTGGACAATTTCTGCTCATTTTTTTCTTCATCACTGCTGAATCTATATCAAGATTTCTTGAAATCGACTCCCATGCACCTTCTTTTTTTGTTTTTGAATAATAAAACGTATTTTTTGGATCCCAGAATATAGAGTTTTCTTTATACAAATCTATTAATTGCAAACATTGTTCATTTGACCACTACATTTTACACATCAATCAATAAAATGAATAAAACTCAATAAATCCGAACTTGTCTTGCAAATGCAACAAATCCCCACGCTATCCGTCTAAACTGAGCGCGAACGCACACGTATGTTTCTTTGATGTGTGCGAAAAAACCGACACCACTCTGGCTCGCAGCATATTGTGTGCTCAAGTCATTCGCGAGAAGCAACGCATGCAGCGAGAGGTTACGAAAGCGCCGTCCACATTTGCACACGTATGTGTATTCGTGGCTGCTCACCGCATGCGTTTGTAGGTCTGTACGCGCCTTAACAGACACACACACATTTATTTTTAAAAAAGTTATTAACGTTTATAAAAAACTAAAATATCTGAGTTACTTTGACCTTAATTTGTTAATAACTGATAAGTCCAAAAAATCGACTGCAGGAAACAAATAGGTTCTTGTTATAAAGGTCTATACTACTTTATACAACAAACATTGTACTTTTTTGCTTATTTTCCTGAACTAATAAATAATACGAATATTATTCTCAAGCTTTTTCTTTTTACAGATTTTTTCGTTGCTCTGACGTAAATATGCGATAAAATCCGCAATCCACTCCTGCTCTACAACCTTTCACATCAATTTTTAAAGTCCTAAAACGTTTCCAACCATTTTTTGTCCGTAATTACAAGCTTTAATTGCAAGAGTTAATCATCGGTTACGGACATGTCATCAGAACTATCAATCTGTGAGCATAATTACAAGACATGAACGCTATTTCACTCCGTGTCGCCGATAGCTTAATCAATCTAGGATTTTTATCAACTTTATGTCGCCTCTGACTGATTTGCAACATGGCAGAAAGCAATCATTTGAAAACGTAGATGTAATCAACTATTCTCACTAATTATATATACCAAATGCTGGATTCACTAGGTCAATTTGTCGCATGCCGTTATATTAAAAGTTGCGGGAAAACGGACAGAATTTTTTTAAGCCGGATGTGATTCAAGTAATATTTTTCATTAACAATAATTTGCTACAAGAGATAAGGATACGAGTTACTTTGTATTTGGATTAGATTAAACCACTAGCGTTTTTAATAATGATAGGATAGATTATTAAACAACCCAATATAGAGAATAAAAAACATACAGAGAGTGATAACAGACTTGTAGTGACAAGGTACAGTCGGGTAGAATCAATAGTAGGATAGTCACATTCCTGGTAAACATCACGTCATCCTTTGAGCGTATACGAGGACTTTATAAATTTCAGGACTTTTTGGCTTGCGATGCAATATCACGACGGGAGGGACTGCTGTTACAATAGCATTGTTTAACATGGATCAGCTCTTAATATAATAACATCCACGAATTCTTACTAACAAATAAATATGGTTTTAAGAAAATTGCATTAAAATGTTAAATGTAGTACACATACAGGGTGAGTTTTTAGTGCGACATCGGTCTATAATTCCATTTAGGTACAAGATATCCAAAAGACTTATTTAGAAAAAATGTAGGCAATGATATTCTGCATACTTGGAAAATATAAGAAATTCTACAGGGTGATTAAAAACTACGTCGTATAGCAAACATACAATTTTTTAAATGGAACACCCTATATATTTTTTCAAATTTGTATTCTTCTCTTAATTCGTTTTCTTATAGTAATGGGTTTTGCATTACTATACAGAGTATTTAACAAGTTATGAACATTTTTATTTCGAAATCCCTAGGGGAGAGGTGGGATAGTTGATCCCGGTGAGATACTTGATCCCCATTTAAATTCGGCGCCCAATGATATCCTACTACTATTCTGTTGACCCACTTGGGTAGAGGCCATACTGTTTACTTTGTTTTGACAAATGTGGCTGCTACTTCAGAAGACGCTTGGCATTTTAATCAAGATTATTATACGAGAAATCGTATTTTGTGACATTGAAAGTTTATTTTACGCGTGCGAGTTAAGTTATAACAACTTTAATTCGTTTAGTTTATAATTATACTGCCCAAATAGGTGAACTATTTGGGCACTAAATACTAAAACATTGATATGATATTTAAATTGTAACTGTTTTAATCTAAAACTTGTACTTGTTAGAAAAATGTCATTGCAGGGATAGTTGATCCTATTAAATGGGGGATACTTTATCTCACGATCAAGTATCCCACTTTGAGTTTCTTTTAATCTCGTGTTTAATATAATTAATTTTATTCATGTTTATTTTTTCAGATGCCACGTAAGTACTCAACTAAAATAGGAGCAACGAAAAGAGTTCCACCTGATGCAGAAAATGTTAAAGCGGCTGTAAATGCGGTAAAAAATGGAGGAAACTACAAAGCATCCGCTAGGCAGTTCGGAATAAATGTCATGACATTGAAGAGGTTGTGCAGAAAAACATGATATCTCTCCCAGGCTACAATGTGCGCCAGGTTTTTTCACTTGACCAGGAAAAAGAACTTGGTATGTTTTCGAAAGATATGTCCAAGATGTATTACGGTCTTACTGTATCGCAATTGCGCAAATTGGCATAAACCTATGCTGCAACAAATAGGATATCATATCCTCCTGCTTGGGATAAAACAAAGCAAGCTGGCCGCGACTGGTACCGAGGTTTTCTTGATAGAAACCCTACGCTGTCATTAACGACACCGGAAGCCACAAGCTTGACACGAAGCTCAGCTTTTTATCGTCACACAGTTGGTACATTCTTTAATAATCAATTAACAGATGTTTATACACGGTACCAGTTTCCTCCTGAACGTATATGGAATATTGATGAAACTTGCCCCACTACAGTACACAAACCTGCTAAAATAATTGCTGTGAAAGGGTCGAAGCAGGTGGGCAAAATTACATCTGCAGAACGAGGCAAACTGGTTACGGTGTGTGCTGGCATCAATTCTGCAGGGGGTCACATGGCTCCTTACATGATACTTCCCAGAAAAAACTGGCAGGACCGGTTTTTAAGCTATGCACCTCCTGGCAGCAATGCAACAAGATATCCCAGTGGATGGATAACTGGCTCTGGTTTTCTGAAGTTTTTGGAATACTTTGTTCGTTTCGCTCAGCCAAGCCTAGATCGGAAACATTTAATTGTTATGCACAACCATGAGAGCCACTGCTCATTGGAGAGTATAAATTATACGAGAGACAACGGCATCGGATTTCTCACAATTCCGCCGTACACCTCTCATAAGTTGCAGCCATTGGACCGCGCGGGTTTTGGTCCACTAAAGACTTACTACTCCCAAGCAGCTTCCAATTTTATGCTAAAATTTCCCGGGAGAACTATTACCATTTACGACATTACAGAACTGCTTGGAGATACAAGAATCAGTTTTGGATCCAGTACAGCCAACGCCTAGTACTAGTACATCAATTTCTATAGAACCAACGTTGTCTGGGGCCCTAAAACCTTGCACTCCAACATCGGATATAATGTCTGTGAAACATTTTTCTCCACAAGACATCATGCCCTATCCCAAGGCAGCACCTCGTACCCAATCTTCTCTAGGTAGAAAATGGGGACGCTTTCGCATCCTAACTGATACCCCTGAAAAAGCGGAAATTGAAGAACTTGCTCTTAAGAAAGTTGCAATCAATAAGAAAAGAGCAGAAAAGCTTACAACACTTAGAAACACTGTACTTTTCGATTCGCTGATGAAGAGGAGGATGATCTTCCCAGCCTTCCACATAGCAGCGGTGGCTCTGATTTCCTTTTAGATGATGAGCTTATTGATGACACGGATCCTGAGCCAGACGACTACGTTTTAGTCAAGTTTTGTACTAAAAAAAAATGAAGTTTTATGTTGGAAAAGTTTTGTGCCTGAAAGAAAATACATGTTAAATTCTTACGGCGGAAGAGACTAGAAGGAAGCTGTTTCACTTCTCCAACAATAGAGAACGTCAGCGAAGTGGACCGGACAGACGTACAAAAGCTGCCGCAGCCGTCCGTCAGCAGAACGGCCAGGACTGCTGACATTATAAAATTTAACCATAGATTTGATGCTAATGTTTTCTAAATAATTGTTCTTTTTTGGCTCAATTTATTTTTGTATCCTATGTTTTTATTTAATAAAGTAGGTAGTTTAATTTGTTTCATCGTTTAATTTAATTACCTTTCATAATTGGCACTAATTACTTATGCTATGCATCATACGTGGGATACTTTATCCCAGGGATCAAGTATCCCTCATGGACAGGGGTTCTTGAACCGCACTAGTGTTTTACAAGAACTGTTCTACCTTATTTGTTCTACAAGAAAGAGATTCTAGATGAACACCCAGTGGAAGGTGATAACCACATTATGAACCTGTTTAATGGAATTAGGAAAATATTTATTATGGTTTGAAATAATCTTTAAACACTAAAACAGGGATCAACCATCCCACCTCTCCCCTATTAAATCAACACACATGTATATAAAGAAGTAATGCATAAACAATTATGTATTTTATATATGTAGTAAAGTAAACAATATAGATTTTAAATTTAATTGAAGTTTAATTGAAGTCATTGACAAAAATTGATATACGGGGTGAACTACAAAACGAAATTGTGATTTTCTCAATTTTTGCAAGTGGATTACCCTATATTTTATTTTTAGAAATATTGTATTTATGATACTCTTTCATTTTTATATAGCATTCTCTATACTCATTATTTTCTGAGATATTTTTAGTTTTCTTCAAATTTCGAAAATACATTCAATTTTTGTAGAAATAAGTATTGAGTGATAATATAACAAAATTATTTTTACCCAATAAGTAACTAACAAAAAATATAAACTGCAAGGAATGTATCAATAAATGTGATATTATGGAAATATCACATTTCCTTAATGAAATACAAGATACAACAGTATTCTAAGCCAGAAATTAAAAAAAAAACATTCCTAACTGCCAACTGTGATGCTTAATTATTAGTAGGTAAAAGGCCATTTGTGTCAGTTACAAAGGTAAAATTGTAGGCCTCGAAAAAATGACAGTTTTCATATTATTAAACCATAACCGGTAGGCTTTGAAAATGACAGTTTTCATATTATTACCTTTTTAATCGGTATGTGTGGCTTGTGTTTATTATTAAAAATGAATTTTTCTGTAGAAGAGTTAACAGATATCATCTGGGTAATAGGAGAAAGTTCGAGAAATTGCTTACTTGTATCCAAAATATTATGTTATAAGCAAAAATAGGATACCACCTCCTCAATTACTAGTTAACCAACAACCTATAACACAAATCACCAACTTTTGTTATCTGGGTGCAAACTTAAATAAACAGTGGGACCAATCGACGGAAATTAAGATAAGGATCGAGAAGTTTTCGTCAAAATGAAAAAAATCTTTAACAGCCACGATATAAAATTAGAAATAAAAGTTCGTTTACTAAAATGCTACGTATTCTCCGATCTTTTATATGGCGTGGAGCCATGGACCTTAACTGAAGCATCACTGAAGAGACTCGAAGCATTTGAGATGTGGTGCTATAGACCCATGTGTATAAAACGTCGCAAACTAGAATACCTGGGCCATATAATGCGCAATGAACAACGAAATGACCTACTTCGGACCATACTTCAAGGTAAAGTGCATGGGAAAAAAGGTCCAGGACAAAGAACATCCTGGCGGCATAACCTGTGAAAATGCTTTAACTTAACCACTACCGGACTTTTCAGGGCAGCAGTCAACAAAGTCAGAATAGCCATGTTAGTGTCCAACATCTATAACGGATAGGCACCATAAGAAGAAGATCCAAAATATGTCACGAGCGATATCCTGAACGGAGGAAGCCAAACGCAAGAGCTTTTGAAAAATTAATGGATCGTTTTGGTCGCACTGGGTCAGTTATATATGAAAAAAGAAAAGAGAGAACCAAAACTGTTCTAAGTTAAGAAAAGGAATATGATGTACTGATAACTACTACTGAAGATCCTCACATCAGTACTCGTGAATTTTCACGTCAACATGACATTAGTCAAACTTGGGCGGCAAAAATCCTTCGTAAACATAAACTGCATCTAACAGTTACATCAAGAATTGACAGTCGATGATTATCAACGTAGATTAGCTTTTTGTCAATGGTCTCAGCAGCGAGTGTAAAGAGACCGATTTTTTTCGATTATGTTTTTTTTTTTGAGATGAGGCTACATTTCACAAAAATGGAACGGTGAATCGGCATAATTTTCATTACTATGAATCAAGCAATCCCTATTTTGTGAACACTCATGGTCACACTGGGAGGTCTATAAATGTTTGGGTGGTATTGTTGTCGATTATGTGATTGGCTTACATTTTTTTGACGGTCGTGTGAATGATGCCATATATCTGGATTTTCCAAATAATCATTTGTTAATTCTACTGTAAAATGTACCGCTTAATATTCGACAATGAATGTGGTTTTTACCCGAGGGTACTCCAGTTCATCACACTGCTCCTATTCACAATCATCTAAATAATAACTTTCCTGAGAGGTGGATAGGCAGAGGAGGACCAACTGTTTGGCCACCGCGATCACCTGAATTCTACAAAATTGATTTTTTCATGTGGGGCTATATAAAAGACCTTGTATACCAGAAATCTCCAACAACGCCAGATGATATGAAAAATAGAATACGAGAAGCTTTTAATAAAATTGACTTACAAATGTTAAGAAATGTAGCTCGGTCATTTGAATATCGGTTACAAACTTGTATAGATAGATGTTGAAGGTGGACATTTTGGACATTTACTTTAGACTCATTTCCTTAATATCACATTAATTGTTACATTCTTTACATATTATTAGGGTTTATATTTTTTGTTAGTTACTTATTGAATAAAAATAATTTTGTTATATTATCACTCAATACTCAATACTTATTTCTAATTACAAAGATTGAATGCATTCCCGAAATTTGAAGAAAACTAAAAATATCTCGGAAAATAATGAGTTTAGGTATTCTTCGTCTTCCTATGCCGTCCCCATTAACGGAGGTTGGCGACCACATTTTTAAAAGCTTCTCTGTCTTTTGCAACGTGGAATAATTCGTCTACAGTCATGTTTGTCCAGTCTCGAATATTTCGCAGCCATGACTTCCTCTTTCTACCTATTCCCTTTTTGCCATTGACTCTACCCTGCATGATGACCTGCAGAAGACTGTATTTATTATTTCTCACTATGTGTCCAAGGTATGCAGTCTTGCGTACCTACTTTTATCGTTCTCAACAATTTTTTGTCTCGACCCATCCTTCTCAGCACTTCCTCATTATAGAGTTTAGGTATAGAGAATGTTATATATGTAAAAATGAAAGAGTATCATAAATAAAATATTTCTAAAAAATAAAATACAGGGTGATCCATTTAAAAAATTGAGAAAATCGTAATTTCATTTTATAGTTCACCCTGTATACAAATTTTAGTCAATGATTACAGTTAAACTTAATTTAAAAACTACAACATATTGTTCACCTTATTATATAAAATAAATAATTGTTTATACATTATTTATTTATATACATGGTGTTGATTTCATAGGGATTTCGAAATAAAAATGGTCATAACTTGTTAAATACTTTGTATAGTAATGCAAAGCACAATATTTTAAGAACAAGAGTTGTGAGAAAAATATAAATATAAAAAAATATATAGGGTGTCCCATTTAAAAAATTGTATGTTTGCTATACCACGTAGTTATTAATCACCCTGTAGATTTCCACATATTTTTAAAGTGTGGAGAATATCATTGCCTATATTTTTTCTAAATAAGTTTTTTGGATATTTTGTACCACAATGGAAGTCGCACTAAAAACTCACCCTGTATATTAGCAAGTTAAATTTAGTGAATATTGAGAGTAACTTACCCTCTTACTACGTTTCGAAGTGCCCATCTTCCAGTACCATCTTCAGCCACGCTAATTTGGAACTTGGAACCTGCCTCTTTTTCTTCACTTTCACACGTTACGTTACCAAAAGAATCAACAGCCAAATATTTACCTAAATGCGATTTCAGGTAGATCAAACCTGAAACAAAAGAATATTTTTAGGGATATGAAATTATCACTACTAAAGATCATCATCTTATTGTTTTGTTGGTTTTAGAAAATATGTCTAAATAGTATTTAAAAAAAAATGAAATTATATCATGAAGGGGACAATCTCTCTCTGTCTTGTCGTTTACTCAGTAATCTGAGGATCGTGATTTCTTCCAATATTCTTAACAATTTTTTTTCATTGGTCTCTATTTTCAGCTGCTCTAAGAGCTTCGCAGAATGTTTTTTTAGCTGAATTTTTAATTTGGTCGGACCATCTAGTGGTGATCGTCCTCTTGACCTTCTCCCCGGAACGTTTCCAGAATTAATCTCTCCAAACTATCGTCAGCCCTGCGACCCACTTGACCAAAAAAATGCAGATATCTTGGAGACATATTGTGAACAGCCTTTTTTTAATCTCGAGTTGGTTTAGAATGAAAACATCTGTCCTATGAGCTGTCCAAGGTATGAGCAGCATTCTTCTCCAGCACCACATCTCGAAGGCATAAATTTTTTGGTGCTCGCGTTCGCGAAGAGTCCAAGTCTCTGCACCGTATACAAATATTGAGAACACAAAGGCATTCACCAGTCTCATCTTGATATTTTAAGAGATAGATATGTCTTTCCAAACTTAAGTTAGGCGATTCATCGTATTTTTTGCCATACCAATACCTCTCCGAACTTCTGCTTCACAGTTACCATTGTTAATTATACTAGACCCGAGATAGACAAAACTGTGTACTTTCTGGTATTCCTGTAACATGTTAGTCAGTTGAATAGTGTGGAATATGTCGACCACCATTATTTCTGTCTTAGCTTTATTGATCTTGAGACCAACTTTATTGCTTTCGTACTCAACTCTTCGCAGGATATTAAACATTTCTTGCTCATTTGTTGCTATAAGTGTAGTGTCATCAGTAAATCTTAAATTGGACATTTTTCTACCAGCCACTATTACTCCACCGGTCCATCCATCTAAAGCCATCCTCATGACATGTTCACCATAAACGTTGAATAAGTCAGGTGACAAGACGCATCCTTGTGTAACACCTCTCTCGGTCTTGAATTGGTTTAAGAATTTCTGATCTAGTCGTACTGTTGCTATATTGGACTGGTACAGATTTTTAATAAGTGTCACTAGGTGCATTGGTGTGCCCATTTCTATTAAAACATACCACAGATTTATCCAGCTTACACAATCAAATTCCTTTTGGTAGTCAACGAAGCATATAATCATAGGTACTTAAAATTCTCTAGACTTTTCAATGAGTTATCTTAGGTTCAGGATTTGTTTTCGTGAACCTTTACCTTTTACAAATCGCGCTTGTTCCTGAGGTATTTGGTAATGTAGATAGGTTTTTAATATGTTTTTGATGATATGCAACAAGATTTTACTAGCATGTGTTATTAGTGACAGTGTGCTGTAGTTTTCACATCTGGTAGCAGTTCCTTTTTTGTGTAGCGGAATATAAATTAAGGTACACCAATCAGATGCCCATTTTCCTGAATTCCAAACAACGACACAGATAGAATGGATGACATGTAATCTTTTGTTACCTAGTAACTGTAGTATTTCACCTGGTATTGGATCAATGCCTGGGGATTTATTTCTCTTTAGCGATTTAATTGCATCTTTGACTTCAGTAAGTAAGACAGTAGGTTCTCTAGGGTAGTCAGAGGGCCATTGATTTTCTGATGGTACCTCGTATTTTTATATAGCTCGCCACAGTAGTTTCGCGATGTTTCCACTATTTCGTCAGTATCGGCCTTCAGATTACCTTCCTTATCTATTACAGACCACGTTTGAGATTTAAATTTTGTGGTAAACAGTTTGATCTGAAATAAATCCCTAGGTTCATTTCGACAGCCATGTTGCTCTATCTCTCTGCATATTTTAGAGATGTAATCAGCTGGTGTCTTTGCGGCACTGTTTTCTGAATTCTTTCAATAACGCTCTGTATTCATCGTTTGTTCCGTAAAGCGACGATACTTGCGATCAATAAGAGAATATATGCAGTAGGGACGTACTATTTACTATTTGGATGAGACTTGGGTAAACGCAGGTCATCATCATCATTCAATCTTCGCTTATCCACTGCTGGACATAGATCTCCCTCATAATTTTCCATCTATTTCGATCTTGTGCCTCTTGCATCCAATTCCTATGACAACGTTTTAGATCGTCAGTCCATATTGTTGACAGAATATGAACTGATATGTCAATGAACACTAATGAACAGTGCTTGACAAGCGTATATAAAAGGCCTATCTACAGACCTGAAACATCCTTCTGGGAAAGACAAAAGGCTGATTGTTTTACACATTGGTTCTAAAGATGCTTTTGTTTGAATCCAAAAAAAAAATGGTAAGTACCATGAAGACATGAATTCCAATCTTTTTGGTTGAAAAAATGGTTTTCCAACTTTGGCAAAAAAGACAGTTATTGTCTTAGATAATGCGTCCTATCATAGCAAATATGAAAAAATGTGAAAATGTGAAAAAAAACAGTGCTATGCGAAAAACTGATATTCAAGATGGGTTGCGACAAAAAAATGTTATGTTTACTGACAACATGGTCAAAGCGGAAGTACTTAATTACTTAGGTATATGGTAGATGAAATTATAAGTCATCGGATAGATGTGTGCTTAGATTTCCATCTTACCACGGTGAGTTAAACTCCATTGAGGTAATATGGGCACAAGTAAAAGGTCACGTTGCAAGAAAAAAACAATTAAATCGAGTGACGTAAAAGTACTTTTCAATGAAGTATTGAATAATCTTATATCGAATTCTTGGAAAAATGTCATCAACCATGTAGATGACATTATATCTAAGATGTGGAAACTAGATTTTATTGTGGAGAAGCAGTTAGAACCTCTTAATAATTGAATCATAATACGTTATTAAGTGAGAATAAATGCTAACTCTTTTTGTCATATAGGATTGTATTTTTTTTCTTAGGTGGTGTAAATCGAACTTTTGACGTTAAAAATTTCAACACGTAAACAGCGCATGCCGTTCACGTTACAATTAAATCTTTTCGGCGGCCCAACTATAGTATTTTCATCTCACTACTAGAGAAGTACTACAGATAAATAATATGGTCGTTAATAGACGATCTGTAAGTCCCTGGAAATATACTAAAAGTATTCAAAAGCATATATCACAGATGAATTAAGCATACAGAGAAAAATAATATAAAGAGTTATCCTTAGGTCAGTACTGTTTATTCCTCATTATCTTTTTTGGTTCTGCAGGCCATCGTGTTCTACCATGTTCATTGTGAGCCATAACACATAACTATAGCTCAGTGAGTAACAGTGTCACTCTTGTTGAGGCCGTTTCTTCTATCCACGATACGTGGTCTATACATATAAGGTAGCTCCGTTTAATTTATTATACAATGGTAAGTTATTACATTTATTTCAAAGCATCGTCCTTACATCTAAACGTTTCCAAAACTAAAACTTTAGTATTTTCAAAGACACCAATAAACGTACAGGTGTATGCCAAGGGTCAAATAATAGAACAGGTAAATTCCATAAAATATTTGGGAACAAATATCAATAGTCAGTGTAATCCAAAAAAAGAAATCCTATCAAGAATCTAACAAGCAAGGAAAACATTCATGAGCATTAAAACATTTTTTACAAGATCAGACCTTAGTCTACAGCTTAGAATCCGAATGATCAGATGTTACGTTTTTTCTGTCTTACTGTATGGCTGTGAAAGTTGTACAATGGACTCTGAAATAGAAAAAAGAATAGATGCCTTTGAGATGTATATATACAGACGAATGTTGAGGATTCCATGGGTACAAAGAGTTACTAATGTTGAGGTACTTCGTCGCATGTGTAAACAAAAAGAATTACTAAGAATAATCAAAGAGAGGAAAATGCAATACTTGGGTCATGTGCTGAGAGGCGAAAGATATGAATTACTTCAAGTTATACTGGAAGGAAAAGTACAGGGCAAAAGATCAGTAGGAAGACGCCAGAACTCGTGGCTGAAAGACCTGAGGAGATGGTTCGACCGCTCATCTGCAGAGATCTTTCGCGCAGCAGTTTCCAAAACTACAATTGCCATTTGGATAGCCAACCTTCGAAAGGAGACGGCGCAATGAGAAGAAGATCGTCCTTACTTTGGTCACATTTTTATTGCATGTACGAACCGCTTATCAGGGATTTACATATTTTAAGTTGTGTACTTCTACTGATTCTGATACATTTTAACCTCAGTAGTGAGGCCAGTTGATGCCCATATTCATCTTATTCCAGAGGCATTATCATTATCTACGTTCACCAGTAAGCCTAGGTAGATCAAATCATCTATTTTCCGTGGAGATTTCTTCACGTTGATCTTAAACATGAAGAAAAACAAATTGAATGCATAAAAAATAGCATTAAGCGGATTATAATGGTATCGTAGAAACCTATAAACATTTATAAAATAAATTTCACTGCCCTACAGGTAATTAATAATTTCAAATTACATCAACCCATGTGAAATTTTTCTTAAAAACAAATATTATATGGCGTTCTTATAAACTTTCACAGCCAGAATCTTTTATCCTAAAAAAATTGCACAATACTTCTTTGAAAAACTTAGAACTTTAAAGGAAACAAAATCCAAGTGACCCTCTAGATGATATTTTACTAACACTATATTAATCTAGCGAAAAATAACAAATCCGCTGGCGATGACGGAGTAGTGATCCAAGCGATCAAACTAGGTGGATATAAAATTATCCAGGTTTTGTCCAAGCTTTTCACAGAAGGCATCTACCAAGGAAAAACTCCTTCTCAATGGAACAATGCAGTCATTATTTTATTACACAAACAAGGAGACATAACAGATCTAAAAACTACCGTCCTATCAGTTTGCTCTCACACATATAAAAAGTTTTCACAAAAATTATCAAAAAAAAAAGACTGGACGCTGAATTAGACTTCTATCGGAATAGAGAACAAGCTGGATTTAGATCTGGATATAGCACTTCACTGGAGGACCAATTCACTGAAAATATTCCAACACCGGGAGGCGACAGTTTAAGCTCCTTCTTGTTTAACCTACTCATGGGCAAAATTATAAACAAAGTAACATCTCTCAATCTCGGATACAGAATGGACAACAAAAGAATTGGTATGGTGTGTTACACAGATGATGCAGCAATTATTGCTAAATCAGAAGATGATATTCAGAGACAGCTCAGTTCTTTCAAATAAGCCGAAAACTAAATATGACCATTTCTACCAACAAAACTAAATGTATGACAATAGCAAAAGATGCGCTCAGATGTAAGTTAGTGGTTGAGAACAACCCCACAGAACAGGTGATGCAATTCCGATATCTGAGCATGGATCAAGCACACACGACCCAGTAAAGGACCTAAGGAGTCAGATCAACAAAGCATCCGCATTGTCAGCGGGAGATAGTCTGGTCAAATCCGTATATGCGCACAGATAGTAAAATTAGAATCTACAAGACTTGCATACGACCGATTATGACATATGGCACAGAAGTGTGCGAAGATACCAACAAAACGAAACAGATTCTAAGGGTTGCCGGAATGAAAACCCTAAGAACAATAGTGGGCAAAACAAGAAGAGACAGGGTGAGAAATAGAAACGTCAGAGAGCAGTGCAAAATTCAAGATATTGTAAGATGGGGAAGGCAGCGTAAGAGGATGTGGTACAATCATTTAAGACGAATGGATGAGAATAGACTTCCAAAAATTGCCCTAGAAAACAACCTGCCCGGTTCAAGACCTCCCGGAAGACCACCTAAAAGATGGAGGGATAGTTGGCAATCTACCTCCCAGGAAATTAACCAGAGGCAGCTTCAGAATTAAACAGATCGAAAGATCTCCAAGAAATAGAAGAAGATATAGCACTAACGACCACTTACTAGTGATAAAGAACCTGATAGAGAAATCTGCAGAATACAACAAACCATTGGCACTGATATTTGTCGACTACGAGAAAGCATTCGATACCATAAGCCATCAAAAAATGTTAAAAGTATTGACGGAATGCCGAATAGACCATCGCTACACTAACATGATCAAATATATCTATCAAAATGCCACAGCTAGCGTAAGACTATCTGAACAAGAAACAAATAAATTCTTTATACAGCGAGAAGTGCGGATAGGAGACACCGTCTCTGCGCTTTCCCTACGCTTTTAGGACATACTTGTAAGAAGGCACATCTGAACGGGCCAGATACCTAAATAAATGGAGAGAAGCTCATACATTTGAGATTTGCAGATGACATCGTCCTTATAGCCGATCGTATGGACGATGCAACAATAATGTTTGAAAAATTATATCATGCTTTCTTGAAGGTCTGACTAAAGATTAATATGAACAAGACGCAAATAATGATTAATCTGGTGCTAAATCGAAATATTGCTGTTGATGGAAGGGATATTATGCAGACTACATCGTATAAGTACTTAGGACATGAAATTCGGTTGGGCAGAGATAACCAGACATGTGAGCTCCCACGTCGCATAGGATGAGCTTGGGCAGCGTTTGATAAATAATTAAATTATGTATTTAAATCGGATCTATACATATGCATCAAAAGGAAAATCTTTGACCAATGTGTGTTACCTGTACTCACTTATGGAGCGGAAACATTCTTCTTCTTCTTCTGGTTCCTATCCGTTTCGGATGTTTGAAATCATATTGGCAATCATGACCTTGCTCGCTGCGGCCCGAAACAACTCCGTTGAGGTTTTCTTAAACCATGTTCTTTAAAACATTAACATTAACGGAAACATTAACACTCACAAAAAAGATAGTAAATAAGATTCGCGTGACTCAGAGGACTATGAACCGCCAGATGTTGGGTGTCTCTCTGAGAGACCGAATCCCAAACAAAGAAATACGTCGTAGAACAAAAATAACAGACGCCATCGAAAAAATCGCGTCGTTAAAATGAAATTGGGCAGGACACGTCACCAGATGATCAGACAACCCATGGACAAAACGTATTTTAGAGTGGGGACCAAGACAAGAAGGAATACGGAGCAAAGGACGCCCACCAACTAGTTGGATAGATGAAATGAAGCGTGTTAGCAATAACTGGATGCAAGATGCCCAAGGCAGAGACAGATAGAAAGAGCTGAGGGAGACTTATGTCCAGCAATGGATGCGTACAGGTTGATGATAATGATGATATTAATCTACGTATAGAATAAATGATATTCCTGATGCCGATCACGTGAAAACCTAAAAACCTAGAAGACATAGTACTAAAATTGAAAACCAGAAAATTCCATATAGCCATAGAACGGATAAGAAAACTGAATCTTCCATTTCAATTTTAACATGAGTTACCTATTGCTCATACATTAAAAATTAGGAACTTTTTTTTCGTTTTATTCTTTGTCAAATGTCGTTTACTGTCAATTACAAAATTACTGTACAAAAACGTGCAATAAACATTTATAAATAATGTAGACCAACCCCTCCTACCTGTATATAAAAAAATATACTCACTACAAAAACGTGCAATAAACATTTGTCTATAATGTAGACCAACCCCTCCTACCTGTATAAAAAAAAATATACTCACTATCCCCAGCTCCGGAATTATCTGGCTCCAAAGTCCATATTTGTTTCTTTTTGAGAGACGTGCCGTTGGCGTTTATTTTAAAACCGAACGTTTCAGCCGTTAAGTATCTGAATTTGGAATTGATGATGCCGATGGTCCAACAACCCTTCTGTTGATTCTGGGTGATAATGTCTCCGCAACCGTTGAACTCGCTTCCGCCGTTCGTGTGATGATCCACTCCGTTCATTGTTGTAGGGATAATTCAAAAACTGGAACAAAAGGTATTTTGTTATTATAGAGTTGACATTACAAAAAAAAAAGTAATTTTCAAAAAATCGACTTTTGAAGCTATTTTTGCAATAATTAAGCAAGAAATTAACAAAAATAACTTAAAAACTAATTTTTAAGGATTTATATGTCTTTTCAGTAAAATTGTGTACTTTTCCATATAATTTACCGGTCTTCACTTTTACTATTTAAAATCAAATAGCGTTGTTAAATTGTTTATACAGGGTGGCCCATCCTACCCGCCTCGGTCTCTGTACGGAAAACTACTTAATATCCAAAGTTTTTCCTTCATAGAACTATACTGCGCAGCTAAGGAAAAGTGCAGTAAGTAACAGTAGTAGAATTTTAAGAAAACTCTACTTGTAGTGTTGTTTTAAAACCATGTACAACGCACTAGCATTGTCTTCTTTATTGCGTTCTGCAATTCTTTCATGCCACAACATGGAGTGAACTTTTTCTTTACTTTTTCTCCCTACAGGTGCAAAGGTTTCATGATAGGCTGCCAAACACTTTACAAATAATACTTTTTTGAACATGTCCATTCTTGGCAACATGATATCCTTCTGCATGTTACTTGAAAATTAATTAATCATTATTTTATCTTTCCTCATCAGAAAATCTTTTATATGCGTTGTGAAACATCGAAAAGAACATCATAGCTAAAAAAACTTAATAGTTTAAAAAAAAAGGTAGTGAAGTTTTTATCAACAAAACTTTTCAAAAATCGGCAAAATATGATCGTTACATCCAAATGGAGTAAGCATTAAAAGAAGAAAACGATTTATCCTCAAAGATACCGATCTTTGTACAACACAATTTTCGCCGCCATTTGACGATCTAAACTGTAAAATCATCTTCCCAGCTAGCACAAAAACGTAATTACCCATTATTTGTAAAGATCGTTCACCAAATTAGATATTAATCGGTTTTTGTAATTAGCGTACCACTATGGGCATATAAAATCGGAAATAGCTACTTTTTATTAATTATGTGGCATCCTAATTACATCTTTAGATCAAAATGGCAATTAACGAAATTTTACAAGCGTGGAAAGCAACACGCTGTGACTATTGTTAGTAAATAATATCCGTTTGAACACATTCTTAAATTTTACAGTTACTTCGCTGCTGTTATATCGGCTATTCATCTCGATTCGTTTGGTAATGTAATTTATTCTAAGTAAACTATTGAAATTCGGAAATTGTTTTACTCAAATTTCAATTTACCTTATTCTCAGTGTAGACCAGGCGGTATGTGTTTTGGATTGTAGTCCAAGCTGCATGTAGAGACAAAAGTGAATGATATTGAGCATTAAATAATGAATTTTGAAACCAGCAGAGCGATATGAAGGGCAATGCTTGGAGTAACCTGCAAGTGCGTGCACCTCCAAATTGTTGGTTATAATTTTTTTATGGAAAGTTTATTTAAAATCCTTTATAAAAGGTATATAATTAAAAATTCCTTTCGGGTTACACCACAGAACGTTTTCGGACTAAAAAGCGCCCATCATCATTGTTTCGTTACTCGGTGCACATGAGTTAAGCCCTAAATACCTGTGTAAAAACCCTTTAGATGGTACAAAATTTAATATGTTCTACATTTTATTTAAAAATATGTTGTGATGTTTGAGTATTCCTCAGATAACCTACATGGCAACCTAAGGGTTCCACTAGGGGTTGCTGCTGACTCTCAGACGATGTCTGATTGGGTTCTAGAGTTGCCATCTAACAGAATCCGTCGAAATAGTTAGAAACTTTAAAGCAAACATTTGAAAGTTCCCGGTGAAATCGGTCAGTTAAAAGAAATTAGTATTCCTCCTAGAAAAAATATTACGGTTTTAAAACTGGAGGACATTTACGTAATTTTTAATGGACATTTTGAAATTGTTTTTGATGTACAATTTTCGGCTTCAACAAGTCATTTTAAATACGCCCCAATTACCACTGTTGATGTTGAATATTTTTCAAGTTATAAAAACATTTTATCAGATCAAAGAAAATATTTTCTCGTAAATAATTTGTAAAACACATTGTAGTTAATTATAGCAGAAGATAATTATGTAGTCATATTGTTGTTTTATTCTAAATAGGTAGCTACTTCACTATTGATATCACTTTTTGTAAAAAAGTTAATAAATTGCTTATATATAAAAAATAATGTTTTTATTTAAAAGATAAAACCCACTAGCATAGAAGAGAAAATATGCCTTTCTCGAAATGCGCATTTTTTTTAATTTTTATGCATATCTAGTGCATATTTCGTAATTTTTTACTGCATATGTATGCGCATATTTCATTAAAATTAATTGCATATAAATCCGTCCCTAATGATGAGGTTTGGGACCTATGGTTGCAATATTTTCTATATATATACTCGTTATATATATATATATATATATATATATATATATATATATATATATATATATATATATATATATATATATATATATATATATATATATATATATATATAACGAGTTTATTACAGCTGCCGCCGTTTCTCGCAACCTAGCTTCCAACGGTTGCGATCGTTCCAGTCATCTACTTGTAGACCACTATCTTCCATTGCACCTTTTACTTCTTGTCTCCACGATCTTCTTGGTCTTCTCTTTTTCCTGCGGTTGGTGGGGATCCACTGTAACATTCTCTTTGGCCATCGTTGATCATTCATCCTTTCTACATGGCCATACCATTTCAGCCTTTTGCATTCTATAGTTTCCAGGACGTCAGTGTCTATGTCCATACGCTCTCTGATTTCAGTATTCCTTACTCTATCTCTTCTAGTGAGTTGGCAACATCTCCAATAATTCATTTCCATTGTTTTTATTTTGGATGCGTCATTTTTATTTATTAACCAAAGCTCTGAACCATATGTAGCAATGCTTTCTATGATACTTTTGTATATTCTAATTTTTGTGTTTCGGGTGATGTGGTTATTCCAAAGTATACTATTCAGTTGACGTATTGCTGAATTTCCTTGACCAATTCTAGTAGCTATTTCTTTTGTATTCCGACCATTGTTTGTAATGTTTACACCGAGATATTTATAGCTATCAGTATTTTGAATTTGTTTGCTTCCTAGTTCTAAGTGCTTTCCTTCACCTCCCACTACTACGTACTCTGTTTTTGATGGATTAATTGATAAACCCCACTTAGTATATTCTTCATCTATTTTTTCTTTCATCTAGTAGATATCATCTTAATCTTCTGCAAGTATTTCTTGGTCATCAGCAAAATGCAAGCTGTACAGTGTGTTACGATAAATATACTGGCCTAACTTTTATGACTAATTATTCTGTTTTATTGTAGAAATTTCGGTGGAAGTCTAGAACCAAAATTATGGTGAATGAGCCGGCCAAGCTTCTCGATCTTTCGATGCTGTTCTAGTATATCAGGATTTCGTATATAAATACAACATTTTTATATGGAGGGCAGTTAATTCGGACGACGCGCTCGCGATAAAATGTTACGTTCGCTTTTTAATAAATTATGTATGTTTAGTGAAAATAAATAAATATCAGTCATTGTGCTTTTTAATGAATTAAGATAAGAACAAGACATTATAAATTAAAGACTTAACAATTAATAAATTCACAACAAATGGTGTCAGAGTGAGATCGAACATAAATTAGACTTATAATAATAATACAAGTGAATATAAAATAAATTGTGAAAATGGCTACGATTTATGAGCTGACAGTGACTAATTTAAGAAGACATCTCGAAGACAGAGAATTAGCTTCTACCGGAAAAAAGGCTGAGTTAGTCCAACGACTAAAGAACGCTTTGCTAGAAGAAGGACTAGATCCAGAGACTTATATATTTGAAGATGCTGTCATCTCGTCGATTTCGAAATTAGAGAACAAAGTTTCCGGCGACATCGCATCATTGGAGAACAAAGTATCCGGCAACATCGCTTCTTTAGAAAGCAAAGTTTCTAACGAGATTTCTTCTCTGGAAAGCAAAGTTTCTGCTAACATCTCTAAAGTCACTTCAGAGATATCTGCTCTTGACGATAGAGTGTCTTCGTTAAAAAACCAAGTTGCTGCCGATATGTTGGCCTTCGAAGAAAAGATTAAAGAGATGGAAAGGAAGATGGAGGAAACAGGGACAGCAGAGAGAGGAAACAATCCAATTACAGTGGAGACAAAAGAAGACGAGACGAAATGTAAGTTGGAAACACGACCGAAATTTGAAGGAAGTGGAGGTTCTGTCCATGTGAAAGTCCCAACTTTCGACGGAAAATCATCATGGAACAACTACATGAAACAGTTCGAATCAGCCGCAAGAGCAAATGGATGGTCTGAAAAAGAAAAGGCTGTAAACCTGACTATCGCTCTTCGAGGAGATGCCTTAGATGTGCTTCAGACCATAGCCGTAGAGGAGACCGATAATTTCGAACAACTGAAGAAGAGGTTAAATATGCGATATGGCCACGAACATTTGGAGCATGTATATCAGTCACAGCTTAAAAATCGTAGACAGAAGAAAGATGAAGCTCTTCAAGAATATGAGGTAGATATTGCCAGATTAGTACGATATGCTTATCCAACAGCTCCCGAAGACATGATGGAAAAATTGGCCGTTCAAACGTTTATTGATGGTCTTCGTGATCATGAAATGCAGAGAACACTGCGATTAGCTCGTCACAAGACGCTGGTTGATGTCCTATCCGCCGCCCTCGAATACGAGTCAGCTACGCAGGCCTCTGGCGGGTACAGTAAAGTTAGGACTGTAAAAGAGGAAGGAGACGAAGATAAACTTGACCAGCTCTTTAATTTGATGAAAAGCATGACATGCAAGAAAAAGAAGACCATAAAATCAAGAAACTCACCATCAGGAAAACCAGAACGAGTCAACCTTAGGGGGGCAGCTTCGACCCGGAACTCTTCCAAAGACCCTCTTATACTAATAGCTTCTTTGAAATGTCGTGAAGATAGTGTATATGTAGATGGAGACATAAATGGTAAAAAGCATACGTTGTTGGTGGATACCGGAGCGACCAGAACCATCATACGCCCGACAGTTATAAACAGCCGAAAGAAACTGTTACCAACGAGGTTGCGACTTCGGACCGCTACAGGTGAAAATGCCAACATTCATGGAGAAATCCAGGTACAATTGGGAATTGGAGCAGAAAAGTTCCTCCATACTGTTATAGTTGCTGACATCGAAGAGGATGTTATATTAGGAATGGACGTAATGAATATGCATGGATTCCAATTGGATTTTAAGAATAAGGTAATCAAAGTTGGCAACGAGGAGGTATTTCTCCATCCACATAATGACAACACTGTGCAAGCAGCCATTACAGAAGATACAGTCGTGCCTGCAAGAAGCGAAACGATCATAGTAGCGCGGCTACAGGGATTTGTGGACGAAGGGAGACCTGTTATGATGGAGCCTTGGAACCACGACGATGAGGTTGGCCGTGGAATCATAATTGGAAAGGAATTGGTGACTTCGGCTAAGGAAATTCCTGTGAGACTTATCAATGTCAACGACTACCCAGTGACCATAAAGAAAGAGACAAAAGTAGGAACTTGTGTACCTGTGACATCCATAATCCGTCAGGCGACAACATCTGATAATTCCAACGATAAATTCGACCAAATGGTTGCAGTTGCAGGACAGTCTCTAAATCAGATGGAGAAAAGGAAATTAAGGGAATTTCTTCGGCAGTATCGCGATATTTTCGTACCGAAAGGAGGAAAGACGGGAAGAACTAGTGTTGTTAAGCATAAAATTGATACTGGTAATGCTAAGCCAATTCGTCAAACAGCTCGACGATTACCACAGGCGAAAAGAGAGGAAGCTGAAACGATTGTTCAGGAAATGAAGAAAGACGGGGTGATAGAACCTTCTACGAGCCCATGGGTCTCTCCGGTGGTCCTGGTTAAGAAGAAAGACGGAACGACGAGGTTCTGTGTGGATTACCGTTTGCTGAACAACGTTACCAAGAAAGATAGTTATCCTCTGCCTCGGATCGATGACACATTGGACACATTGGCTGGAAGTAAATTGTTTTCCACTTTAGATTTGAAGTCTGGATACTGGCAGGTAGAAATGGACCCAGTAGATAAAGAAAAGACAGCCTTCACCACAGGATCTGGATTGTGGCAATTCAACGTTATGCCATTTGGACTTTGTAATGCTCCTGCGACATTTGAGAGGCTTATGGAAAATGTGTTGAGAGGGTTATCTTGGAAAACATGCCTGGTTTATTTAGATGACATAATCGTCTTGGGGGAGACATTCGAAGATCATTTGAGGAATTTAGAAAACGTTTTTAATCGACTTAAAGCTGCCCAATTGATGCTAAACCCCAAGAAGTGCCAGCTATTTCAAGGTAAAGTCAATTATCTGGGTCATATAGTCAGTAAAGAAGGAGTGGCCGTGGATAAGGGAAAAATCGATTCCATTAAGGAATGGCCAAAACCAACTGACAAACATCAAGTGAGAAGTTTTCTTGGATTATGTACTTACTACCGGAGGTTTATTAAGAAGTTTGCAGATATCGCTAAGCCATTAACGCGACTTACAGAGGAAGCAAGAGAATACCGCTGGGATATAGACTGCCAAAATGCCTTTGAGACCTTGAAAAAGCATTTAATAACAGCACCAATTTTAGGGTATCCACTGCCAGAAGGAGAGTTCATCTTAGATACAGATGCAAGTAATGTGGGAATTGGAGGAGTGCTGTCTCAGATTCAAGGAGGACAGGAACGAGTCCTCGGATATTTTAGTAAAGTTCTTTCAAAACCTGAGCGGAATTATTGCGTCACGAGAAGAGAACTTCTGGCAGTAGTGAAATCAGTAGAGCACTTCTATCAATACCTCTATGGAAGAAAGTTTCTAATCCGAACCGACCATGCCGCCCTTAAGTGGTTGATGCAGTTTAAGAATCCAGAGGGTCAGATAGCCAGGTGGATCGAACGACTCCAAGAATACGATTTTAAGATTGAGCACCGGGCCGGAGTTAGCCACGGAAACGCTGATTCTCTTTCCAGAAGGCCATGCTCAGCAGAGTGTTCCCACTGCAACAAAACGGAATCCAAGGAAGCAGCAGTGCTAAGAACGACGATTGTCAACGACGACTGGACGCCTACTAAGATCAGGGAAGAACAAGAGAGAGATCCAGTTATACAGAAAATCCGAAAATGGAAAGAGGAAAACCGTCGACCACCTTGGCAGGAAATATCAAACCTATGCTCAGTAGTTAAGACGTATTGGGCCCAGTGGGACTCATTTATCATCGAAGATGGCTTGCTTAAACGAGTCCTGGAAAATGATGACGGTTCAGAGAAGAGAAGACAGTTGGTGATCCCAAAGAGCAGAATAGCCGAAGTACTTCGTCAGTTACACGACAGTCCATCGGGAGGGCATTTTGGTGTAAGGAAAACCCTTCAGCGAATTCGGGAACGGTTTTATTGGATGAACAGTTCCGACGATGTAAAAGACTGGTGTAAGAAATGTACTATTTGTGCCACGAGTAACGGGCCTTACCGAAAAAGGAGAGCTCCTATGAGACAATATAATGTTGGAAGCCCGTTTGAAAGAATAGCTTTGGACATCGCTGGGCCATTTCCAGAAAGTGAAAATGGAGGCAAGTACATGCTGGTAGTAATGGATTACTTCAGTAAGTGGGTCGAGATTTACGCACTTCCAGACCAGAAGGCCGCCACCGTTGCAGATAAGTTGATCCAAGAATATATCAGCCGATTTGGAGTGCCTTTGGAGATCCATAGTGACCAAGGCAGGAACTTCGAAAGCGATCTATTCCAAGGAATATGTGATAGACTAGGCATGAAGAAAACAAGAACTACAGCATATCATCCGCAATCTGATGGTATGGTAGAACGGATGAATAGGACAGTTGGCAAATATTTGACAAAGATGGTGTCCGATCATCAGCGAGACTGGGACCAATACCTTCCGTTCTTCACAATGGCCTACAGATCTGCTGTTAACGAATCAACAGGCCAGACACCAGCGAAAGTCCTATTCGGACGCGAAATGCGACTACCTTGTGATCTAGAGTTTGGGTGTCGACCTGGAGAAGATGTAGCAGGTGAAGATTATGTGATCGAATTACGAAGAAGAATGGACGATGTACATGAGTTGGTCCGTTCCCACCTTCAGATCGCTAGCGACCGAATGAAGAAACGGTACGATACACAAGCCGAAAAGGGTTGCTTTAAGAAGAACGACAAAGTATGGCTGTATAATCCCAAGAAGCGAAAAGGTTGTTCTCCCAAATTGCAGCAGTTTTGGGAAGGTCCATACCTCATCATGGAGAAGATCAACGATGTCATCTACCGAATAAGCAAGATTCCGAGGGGAAAGCCGATGATAGTACACCATAACCGGTTGGCATCTTTCGAAGGTGACCACGACGTAGATGAAGAAGTGGAAGTAAACCAAGTCCAAGATGTGTCTGACCTCACGTTTGAGGAATTCATGGGTGCCTATGGAGGTACCGGTAAAGCGAGACATGGTGTTACCACTGAAGAAAAGCAAGATCTACTCGCGCTCCCCGATGACTACTCGCTGGCCCTTACCATCCCGGCCAGTATCAAAGACGCACCAGGGTTGGCATCCGTCTTTCGAAGGAAGTTTGGTCGAGTTGCAGAACTTCAATGCCAAGTGCCAGCGTCCGGTAAAACCTTGAAACTCCAAGATGCATCACGTTACCTTTTCTACCTGGTAACAAAAGACACTGCCCGTGACCAACCTACCTACCGAGATGTATGGGAAGCCTTACTTCAATTGAGAGGGCACGTACTAGAGTCCGACGTGCAAAAGTTAGCCATGCCAAAGTTGGAGTGCCGCCAATTAGATTGGAGGGTTATCCGAAATATGGTGGAGGAGATCTTTAAAGACACCGAAGTCCAGGTGTTAGTCTGTTGCAATCCGCATAGTTACTGGTGCGGAGAGAAAACCGTCCCTTGTCATTTTTATACAACTGGAAGTTGTAAAAGAGGGTCCAGTTGCCGATACCAGCATACAGTTCCGGTTCCAGTCCCGACAAGGTTCCAGGAGGAACCATCTTTTAAGAGGGGGGCAATGTTACGATAAATATACTGGCCTAACTTTTATGACTAATTATTCTGTTTTATTGTAGAAATTTCGGTGGAAGTCTAGAACCAAAATTATGGTGAATGAGCCGGCCAAGCTTCTCGAACTTTCGATGCTGTTCTAGTATATCAGGATTTCGTATATAAATACAACATTTTTATATGGAGGGCAGTTAATTCGGACGACGCGCTCGCGATAAAATGTTACGTTCGCTTTTTAATAAATTATGTATGTTTAGTGAAAATAAATAAATATCAGTCATTGTGCTTTTTAATGAATTAAGATAAGAACAAGACATTATAAATTAAAGACTTAACAATTAATAAATTCACAACAAGTGTATGGCCTCCAATTTTAACACCCATAGGTTCACATTTTCTTTTCCAAATATCCAAAACCCCCTCCAAATAAATCTTAAAGAGTGTAGGTGCAATGCAGCAGCCTTGGCGAAGTCCTTTGGTCACTGTTATCTTTTTTGTCACTTTTTGTCCAATCTTTATTACACTCGTCATATCGTCGTACAACTCCCTTACAGCATTAATGTAAATCGGTGGAATATTCTTGCCTTCTAGCACCTGCCATATCTTGGCTAATGGGACACTGTCATACGCTTTTTAAAGATCAATAAATACCATGTGTGTCTCCATATTATGTTCCAAACGCTTTTCTATTGTTTGTTTTAGGCAGAACACATTGTCTATACAATGTGTTCTGCCTAAAACAAACAATAGAAAAGCGTTTGGAACATAATATTTTCCTATGCAATATTTTCTTATTTATTGAATACTCATGCATTGATTCCTGCAGGAAATTTAGTAGGTACAATAGGAGGAATATCGAAAGGAGTTCTCTCAATAAAGAAAGCAGTAAAACACACGCCTGAAAGAGAGCAAACATTCCAATACAAAGTAATACAGAAACTAAATAGACCATAATAATGATGAAGATATAGGACTTGTATTTGCAATATTTTTATTAATTTACATGTGCACCGAAGTTATAAGTCTTGTGTAATTAAATAGTGTTAAATATTTTGCAAGTACAATGAGTCATCTCACCATAAAATATTTTATTACCAAGTAATGTCTTCAGATTATCTTCCCTGAATCAAAAATAACAACTTGTTACGTGACATAAATAAAAAGTAACGTTTCGTATACAATTACAAGTTCGTTTGGTCATTTACCCCGGCTTAGCATCCACAACGCTATTTATGGCATTCATCTCAAAAATTACAAATTTATTCTCGATTACCATATCAGAACAATAAGAACATCCGTAAATAGAACACTATATCGCTGCTAATTGTGTAGATATAACTGTAAGACAACATATAAGACCGAGGAATCACGGATTCGGTATCAGCGGAGCATTAAGAGGAAGGTACTAAAAATACTAATACTGGTTACACTTGGCTTCTTATTAAATTCATTATGAGGATTTATATATATCGTTTTCAGGTCAGTTTGGTAAATGGATGTAACGCGGTTATGTTCAGATAGAAAAATTCTTAAATTGGCTAATAAATGTTCGTTCATAAGTTAATATTCAAGAATAATAACCTTCTGGGGCATAAAAATAACCATTAGTCCAAGCTGTAGACACAAAAATGAATGATTTTGAGTATTAGGTAATTAGTGAATTTTTGAAACGAGCACAGCGTTATGAAGGGCAATGTCTGGAGTAACCTCCAAGTGTCTGAAACTCTAAACTGATGGAAATAATTTTTTATGGTACTTTTAAGATGCAAAAAACGGCGTTTTATGATTACTTTGATTTTTACTGTATCAAATCAATATCTATTTGACCCAATAGTTTACCCAAAATTAAATGGAAACTCCAAAAATGTGAATTTTTCGCCGTTTTTAATTTTAGTAATAACATTTGTAAACATAGTTTTATTTATGCAAAAGCATCATGCAAAGCATTTATTTAAGCAAAAATTATCGATCTTTTAATTACAAATCGAATAAGACTTCATAAGATCCGATCAGTTAATTACTTTTCGGGATACGTTTAATTTTTTATAAAAATTCTTAAATTTATACAAAATTTACAGGGTCAGAACTTTTTTCTCAAGAAGATAGAGATCTAACTTTAAACGGATTCTCTTGTTGGTCAATTATATTTTTATGTTGGGATGAAAATAATTGCTGAAAAAGTTTTTCAGTCCCTTATGGCTTTGAAATAGGGGCGTTTTTATTTTAGATACAAGTTCATTAATAAGAGGACAACATTTTCTAATTTCTTCCACAATTCTATTGACACCATCTTCTTTTTCGAACCAATCTTCGAAGGTCGGTCCATCCATTTCGTCGTGGTAGTCCTGAGTATTTTTCTTTGCCAAAAACGTCAGCTCTGCTCCATCAACAAATCCACTGGTAGGTCCTGAGTGCAATAAACCAACCGTGCACCACGAGCTGTTGGAGCTTTTATGTTGTCAGACCACGAACAAAAGCATCGCGATAAGATGTAATTGTTTTATCAAACCATTCGTTTTTCACAGTGGGCTCGATATTTACCCATGATTCATCCAAATACACTATGTTGTATCCTTCTGCAAGGTATTTACGAATTGCTCGTAAATAACGATGACGCCACGAGATGATTTCTGGTTTTTGAATAAAAATTGAAGTTCTGCCACGTTTATAAACACAAAATCCATATCAGTCAGCAAGCGATGTAGCGATGTGGCCCGTGAAAAGTTGGGCAAAGTTTCTTCGACATTTACAACAGCTAATATGGTGTTTATTGTTGGTGGTATGTTGTCACGAAAAAATTTATGAAGTATTCTACGAATTTGGCCTCTGACACCTTCATCGTACTTGTTGTCACGAGAATTACCAACCTTTCGCTTCTTGGGCCTGCTCTTTGGAGATCGTAATCCAGCAGGTGATGAATATTCCTGTCGTATGCGAAATACCACTTATTTCTGACACTTTCCTAATTACACTTGATACAGAATCGTTGTTATCCTGATTAAGATGATAATTAATAATATCCATTAGTGTCTGCTTCTCTGAAAGTTTCAGAGCTTTTCCACATTTCCATTGAACAATTTCCTCCATTTTGCGGTAAAAATTCGGCGTCAAATATAACAATAGCCAACAATAGAAAATAACAATAATTGCCAACAGCAAATCACAACAACAGCCACCAAAAAATAATAACAATAACAAAACAGTACCATCCAAGATGGTACAAATAATCGTAACTCGAATATGTTTACGCGCTCCGAAGAACAAATAAAGCCTAATTAAGGCCCTGGATATATCAAGCTTTTAAACATATTCTGTACAAGAATTACTCTAATTGCTTCTTAATTACTGAATAACTTAGATGAAACTATTTGCAGTTGATATCAACCAAAAATTACAAATTCGTTACACATCATGGCAGTAATTAGCACCGCAGGGACATAAATAACATTTTAAATTTGGCAGTTAGTAGAAATAACCAGAATTATTTTAAACTTTGAAACAAATGTTTATTTAATGCACATTTTATTATACTACTGCTACTAATAAAAGATAAAAGTTGATAAGTTACTATTAGAAACAAATAATGTATAGAATTATGTAAAATTATTAGCAAACGATATTTGTAAATTACATAAAATTGTACGTGAGGACTTGTTGAGAACTCCTGGTTTATTCCGTTTATTTTGAAAGATAGACAATAGAAAACGCCATCGCTCACTGCATAAAACTGGCAACGTCTTGGCGAAATTCCCATAAGGTTAGCATTGCATATCTTACCCTGTACAGACTAGTCACTTTGAGACAAAGTATAGTAAAAAAAGGGGCTATCTTGGTTCCTAATGGTTGTAGGACCCTTTTTTTTTCTAAAAGTTGTGTTTTTTTAACCAGCTTTCTGAATATTTTTTGCCGTTTAAAATTAAATCATTATGTGTACATAAATGTAATTTTTTTAAACTTTTTTCGGTAGATTATTACCTCTCAACAAAGAAAATAAGCCCCGGATTATTGAGATACATTCAGTCAAATTATCTGGACCGGCCTTAGAAATCAGCTAATTTTTCAAAAAATCTTACAAATTAAATTTCGCAAAAACTATTCAACCGATCTGGCCCATCTTTTGCACACAATTTAAATACAATAAGACCCTCGCGTTCATTCGTAAAGTGCATTTAAACAAATTTTAATAAATAATAAAAAAGTTATTAACAATAAAACAGAAAAACAAAAACATGTTCATTTTGCAATAACTTTTTTGTTTAGTATCCGATTTTAATTTAGCATATCTCATTTTGTCTGTCTTTGTTTTTTGAAAAAGTTGTCTGTTAACGTCAAATCTCTAAATAGAGTTTTTTAGTTATGAGCAAAATAATGAGTTCGACGTTTTGACTGTTTATTTAAAAGTATTTCCACTAAAAAAGTGAAGAATCCCTAGATGAGAGAATTTTTGTAATATCTCATACACATTTCATCTGTCAAACCCGTCTACACAGTTATGACGAAAAATTCTTATTTTTTAATAAATTAATAATTGGTCTATTTAGCAATTATTTATTATACACAATCTTCCGAAATATTCCGTTCCTTAAAAGTTACCAGTAACAAACTACACACACCTCTATTCCCGTGTATACAATATGTATGCATTTGCCAGTGCGCATTTCTTTGCCTTGTCTAGATTGTTTTGCCGAAAGAAACTCGATATTTTTAGTCATGCATCGACCGTGAACTTGCGCTCCCAGGTCACTCGATTTCGTTTGGAATATTCATGGCCACCGCCCGATTTTCCTTTCCTCCTTTATGCCGTCCCGGGGGTTTCATTCTTATTTTAGTCCGTGCCAGACTGTGAAAATGGATTTCGGGCTACCGGCTTTTTGTGCGCCAAAGGGTAGCTATTTTAAAAACGGAACTAAACACATTAAGAACAGGAAATCGCTACAATAGGGTCGATTTGGTTCTTTTCTAATATAAAATAGATAGTTGATACGTCACCGTCGAGTATCAACAAAGAGAATCAAATAAAATAAATTTTGGTCTATTGTTTGTGATTATTAAAAAATGCATTTTATGTGTAACAACTAAAATTAAGACTGGGATGGCCAAATAGAGAGAAGTCTTCTATTTTTGTTTGTTTTGATGTAATTATTATTTAACCAAACATCTGCAGCGTCTTTTTCGAGTTTTTGATCGTGGAGGTCATTCTTCCTCTTAAGAGTACCCCGTGTCCTATTCTTTCTTTGTTTTTGCTATCTTTACTATCACCTATTTCGCTTCAAAGAGGTTGAAAATCCTCAGCAGTTCCTCTTGAGTTCTTACCATTAACACAACATCGTCCGCAAAGGCCTGGACCTGGTTTCTGTTGTCATAGATCATACCTTTCTATCGTATTCCTTTCTCTCTCATTATCGCCTCCAGCAAGAAATTGTGAGTATTGTAGACAGCAGATCTCCCTGCTTTAGATTCCTTCTTACTTCAAATTTTCCTGTTAGGCTTCCTTCTATCCTTACTCTATTGTCGGTCTTCATTAAGGTCATTTTTACTAGTCAGATTATCTTTTCCGGAATTCCAAATAGTCTTAGGGCATGGTACAGACCTACAGACACATTCTTATCACAGAATCGTAACGTACGTCCCTAAAGTTTTCGGAAAATTTTAGATTTAAAAGTGTTATTGGTAGGAACCATTGGATCAAGTTACCATTGGAAACCAATGTTGGTAAACAACTTAAACGATATAAACAATGTCAGTTTTGATAAAAAATACGGTTCGTTAATATGTCGTACAAACTTAATATTCGTCAAAGTATTTATCGTTTAGTTGGACATGTACCAAAACGCGATATTGTAAGAATGTTTAGTGCCCAAAATATTTCTGTATCATCGATTTACCAGACAATTAAAGAGTGCGAAAACGGTATACCATGCCTTAATTTGTCCAAAAGTGGAAGACCAAGAGTTTTAAATCCTGCTTGGGGACAGCAATTAATTCAGAGTATGGAGAACCAATTAGAAAAGTCTTTGCGAAATGTTGGCCGAAGATATAATGTTTCACGAAAAGTAGAACAATTTCTAGACATAATTTAAAACGATATAAAAGCAAAAAGCTCCCAAATACACACCAGCCCAGAAAAAATTTCTAGATGTTACCGTGCATTGAGACGTATTCATTTTCCTGGTAAAATTCTCATTGTTGATGATGAAAAGAATTTTACTTTATCCAATTCCGAAATAAAGGGAAACGGCTGATTTTATACACGCAATGTACATGATGCACCGGTAGAGGTTAGGTTTAAGGGAAAAGTGAAATTTGCCGATAAAATTTTGGTATGGTGTGTGTTTGGGAAAGTATGTAGTATTTATTTTCATATTTTACATTTTTTTTACTTTCTTTTACTGTACTATTATATGGTCTTATTTAATGTTATTCAGTATTTATTATTATTTCCTGTTATTCAGTAAAATCTCATTGTTAAACGAGCTTAAACAATTTAGTCTGTTTTTAAGTTCAAAGATTCGACTTTCTTTGTTATTTTGGAAATACGTCGCAAACACATAAACTACTGTAAAATAGCATATTTCTGTGACCATTTAGTTTAGTGCCATTCAAAATCGCAATACAATAGAGTGATTTATTGGTGCACTTGATTCTCTTACCCTACGGACCACCTAGAAATATGACCAGAGAGTTTCGGACTACTTCGTTTATACGAAGAAATACACACTTCCTACCGAGACCAATTTTGTGCAGGGACCAATTCAAAGGCTAAGTCTATCCTTTTTACAGATCACAGTAATGAGTAAAGCCAGGTAATTATCGTAATTTATTCACAATTAATATTTGGTATTTTCGCTAATTTATTCACAATCAGAATATTGCATTTTTTCTTTAACCAGCGACCTCAAGTTTTACACAAAACATTTGAATATCTCGTTTCACAGCCGCTTGTTGGGCGTGTTCGCGGTGAATGCTGAAAATTACGTTGACAGTTGTCTTACAAAGCTTGTTCAATTTATAATTACTCATCACCCCAATGATGAAATCATATTTTGGTCCGACCTAGCGTCATGCCATTACGCCAGGAGAACGACAGATTGGTTAATTGCTCAAAATATAAATTTTGTTTCCAAGCGCGACAACCTTCCAAATGTGCTTCAGGCGAGGCCCATAGAAGAGTTTTGGGCTGTTTTGAGTCGAATGGTGTATAATAATGGCTGGGAAGCCCAAAATGAAGATCAGCTAAGGCGAAGAATTTTGCAAAAATTTCGTGAGATCGACTTAAAAACAGTGCAAAGGTTTATTGCACATGCAAGACCAAATTTACATACCATCGAAGATGACGGATTTCTTTCGATTCTATAAAAATACATTACAAACCTTAAATATGTAGACTTAATTTCCTGTATTTAGTTAATAAAATAAACTTAATTTACAATTAGATAATACATATTTATTTTTTCCGAAAACTTTAGGGACATGCGTTAAGCTTGTTTGAAATCTACAAACAGGAGGTTTAACTATAACTGTTACTCGTACGTACTGCTCTGAATCATTTTTAACACGAATATTTGATCTATGGTAGATCTGCCCTTTTTGAATCCTCCCTGGTATTCCCAACCTGCTCGTTTAAGTGCCTTTCCGATCTACTTCTTATGACTCCGGTGAGGACCTTATATGTTACATTCATAAGAGTGATACCACTGCAGTTTTCGCACACTGCTTTATCTCCTTTCTTATGAATGGGGCACACTATTGCCTCTCTCCATACTTTCGGTAGGAGAACGAAACGAACGAGGAGACCGTATGGTACAATTTTGTCAAGCGGAGGAGTTAGTAGTTGCTAACACTCTTTTCAAGTTACCTAACAGACGACTGTACACATGGAAATCTCCGAGTGACACCAAAGGTAGAGTAGTCAGAAATCAAATTGACTTTGTCCTTGTTAGACAAAGATTCCTCAACTCTATACTCTCAGCTAAAACCTACCCAGGAGCAGATATAGGCTCGGATCACAATCCTGTAGTAGTCACATTAAGAATAAAACTAAAGATCATTCAAAAACACATACAGAAACAAATTGACGTGAGAAGACTGAGTGAACAACATATAAAAGAGAAAACAATAGTGAACATCAAAGAAAATTTACAAAATATAGAGAAACTGAATAGAAATACTGATAACATAGACCAAAAATGGGAGAATATTAAACATGCGGTAATGCTGGCAGGGAGAGAAAATTTAACACCGAAAGAAAGGAAACATAAAGAATGGATGAATGAGGAAATACTACAGTTGATGTGTGAAAGAAGGGTACACAAAACAAATAATCCGATAAGATACAAAGAAACAGATAAACTGATAAAAAAGAAAATAAGAGAAGCTAGAGAAAGATGGCTAATTGAGCAATGCCAGGAGTTGGAACAACTGGAGCGAAAATATGACTTTTTTAATGTACACAAAAAGATTAAAGAAATGACAGGAAGGAGAAGAACAACACAGACAGGACAGATCAAAGATACAGATGGTTTACTCATAACAGATTTACAACAAAAAATGAATCGATGGACAGAATACATATCACATCTTGTCGCCACTTTTATTTAATCTGTATAGTGAAGCTATTTGTGAACAAGTACTCGAGGAAGAAGATCTTGGTCTGATAATAAATGGTGAGACGATCAACAATATAAGGTATGCTGACGATACGGTTCTCCTAACGGGAACGCTAGTAGAACTACAACATCTCGTTCAAAGTCTCAATATATACTGTAACAGTTACGGCTTGAAAATTAATTTGAAAAAAACTAAATTTATGGTAATCACGAAATCAAAGAACATCAGAGCTAATCTTGTAATAGACAATACAACGATTGAGCGTGTGTCCTGTTATAAATATCTAGGTGCTTAGATCACAGACGATACTGATCAAACAAAAGAGATTAGATGTAGAATAGAAATCGCTAGATCAGTCTTTAATAGAATGCGCAAACTCTTTTGCAATCGTGATATCAATATAAAGTTACGAATACGAATGCTGCGGTGTTATGTCTTTTCTACCCTGTTGTATGGAGTAGAGGCTTGGACACTAAAACAGTCGACCACAAAAAACATCGAAGCTTTCGAGATGTGGTGCTATAGGCGCATTCTCAGAATATCATGGATGGACCGCGTCACTAACACGCAAGTACTCCAAACTTTAGACAAAAGATGCGAAATTCTAAATGAGATAAAAACTAGAAAGATGGAATACTTGGGGCACATTGTGAGAGGTGAAAAGTATGAACTTTTAAGAAATATCATGCAGGGCAAAATTAAGGGCAAAAGAAGTGTGGGAAGAAGAAAAATATCGTGGCTTCGTAATCTACGTGAATGGTTCGGGTGTAGTTCGATTGAACTTTTTAGGCGCGCTGCTAACAAAGTCGCAGTGGCCATGATGATTTCCAATCTCCGCTAGGAGTGGCACGAGAAGAAGAAGAAGAAGATACTTTCGGTATTTCGTCTCGCTTCCAGATATTCGTCAGCATGCTACATATCCGCGTTATAAGTACTTCTCCCCCATGCTTGATTAGTTCTGCAGGAATAGCATTGCTGCCTGTACGTTTATTGTTTTTTATGCTATATATGATTTCTCTTATTTCTTCCACGGTGGAAGTCTCCATTGTTAGAAGCATTTCCACTTGCTTCTCTTCATTTCCATCCGGTTCTTCATCAAGCAGCTCTCTGAAATGCTCTTGCTATCTATCTAGCTTCTCCTGCTTATTTCCTATTAGATGCCCTTCTTTACTCTTGTAGTAATTTTGCTTACTTGCGCCTTGGTCACCGCTCCTTTTCGCCTCCCAATAAAAAATTCTCGCATATTTATTAATGTAATGTTCTTCAATCTTAGAAGCTTTTTATCCATATGATCCCTTTTCTTACCCCAACACACTTTTTTTGGGGGTCTTCTCTCTGCTTCATATTCATTCTATTTTCTTGGTTTGTCCATATATTTTCATTTCGTTTGTTAACGCTTCTCTTGTAATCGGCATCAAACCATTCTTCATCTTTCCTCTTCTTTATTTGACCTAACTGCTTTTGAGCTGCTTCTGAATTTTTTTCTTTTATATCTTAAAACTGAAGCCTCAAAGAATCGATTGCGATCTGCTAAATACCTATAGAGTAACTGTTTGAACAAGTACAGTTGTTTAAATAATCGATCTCTCCGGGATAAACAAATTGAAAAACTTACAAATGATTTAGTTGATCTAGCTGAGATTTAGCACAAGTCAATAACTAATTAATTGCCATAATTTCAAGTAGTTATAATAAATGTACTTGTCAAAAAACAAAGTTATTAACATTTATAAATTACTGTAAAAATAAGGGTTTTTTGCAATGTCTCGATCAATTGTGTATGTATTTTCATTTAGAACGCAAATTAAAGAACTTTTTCAAGATCTACAACTTTTATTAGAACCAGTTTTCTCTAAAATCTATCAGAAACGTTAACTTTATCGTCTTATTTGAAGTTTGTCGTGATGATAATAGTATTTATAAATTCTTGTACAAAACTGAGACCAAAGAAACTCAAATCTAGTATAAATAATTATATTTGTTTATAATTAATAATATATTATTTTTCTACATTATTAAGGAAACTCTTCCGGAAATTCCAAATATTAACAAAACCACCATATTAAATGTCCGAATCTGGTTAACATCCGGTAAACAATATTTTCGCGGTGTATAATAATTCGTTACCCGGAATCATCTCGATGACGATTTTAGTCAAGCTACCGTTATAAATGCACGAAATTGCAACGAAATGATTCCGCCTCAATCATTATCATCTCCATCGACAGCAGAAAGCGCAGAATTCCGCGACCCACGTCTAGAAAAAGGCTGTGACCACGGCGCTCTTATTGATGGTCTTTTGTCCATGGCCTTGAGGCTCTCGAAGTCGTTAACCTTAACTACGATGGCTATGGAATATGTGCCGTAACAATTGCTTTGAGGAGATCCTATTGATTATTTGGTATTTCTTAGGCCGTGATTTTATTGTAACAACGAAAAAAGTTGGTGTTCGAGAATATCGATAAATTTATAGCAACGACACATTTGTCTTGGTTAAAAGCATTCATAGATACAGTTTCATTAGCAAACTATTGTTTGATTTGACTATGTTGTCAAGAATCGAAAGATATTGTTTTCAGACATATGTTGCACAGAATATATTGTATATTCTAATAGGCCAGGGAAATAACCTGGCCTAATGTATGAACCTCTGTAAAAAGAAGCTATATGTTTCCTGCAGTAGATTTTTTGGACTTAATTAGTCATTAACAAATTAATGTTAAAAAACGGTAAATTTTCGCTTTTTTCGTCCAGCAAAAAGTGAAGCATTTGAAACACATTTGAAAGTTATATAAACGTATAAGTCATATAAAAGCCTTGAAATTGGCGTTTTTTAAATGGTTTTATCCTTATTTATTGCTCAGAAAGTTGCAAAATAAGTCAGAAATTTCGGATTTTTATAATTGTTTAATAACTTTTCTAAAAAATTAACTTAGAACCTTCATATTACACGGAATGTTGGGCCTTGTAGTGCTTAAAATATGATTAAAATTACAAAAGCGATCTGTCAAATTGTTTAAAAGATATTTTATGTGTTTATCCCAAATTAAATTTTTTTGCAAAACCTAAGTCAAAAAATGATGACGTTATAGTAATTATACGGATAGCTTATGACAGAAGGTGGATCATTCTATCAACTTTAAAAAAAAAATAAAGAAAAATGATTTTGAATATTGCAAAATTATTTTGCAAAAACATATAAATTTTTTGCTTATAAACAATTAGAATAACGTTTTAACTGTTGTCTGTAGGATAATTTTCTTCATATTTGGAAAGCTTGTATTTTTCTACAAATTTAAAAAACAAAAAGTTCTCTTAACACAATTTGGGATAAAGTTACTCCTTTTTTTTTAATTGACAGGCTTTCTTTATAAGAATTAAGAGCTCTAATTAGCGTCATTTGAAACAAATACTTTACAAGTTTTAATGTGCTAAATTCGAAAAAGATTGCCTTTTAATGGAATTGTCCACATAGCTTCAAAATGTGGTAATAAAAATCGACCGGCTTGAAATTCGCGATTAGAATTGGGATGACTATCAATGGAGTCATGTATTATTCTCCGATGAAATTAGGATCTGTCTACACGGCAACGACAAGAGGAGTCGAGTCTATAGAAAGACAGGAGAGCGATTTGCTCAATGTTGTATACAAGAAACTGTGCCATATGGAGGCGGTTCCTGTATGTTATGGGTAAGCATTTCCATGAATAGGAAAACCGAGTTGGTTTTCATATCTGATGGAGGACGTGAAGGAGGTTTAACAGCGATCGTTACATCAGAGACATTTTGGAGGAAAATGTGGTTCCATACGCGGGATTTATTGGTGATGAGTTCGGTAATATACCTACAATAAATTGGCCTACAATGCTAAAGAAGAGAAATCAAAAGAAACGAAAGCATTGACGAAGAAAAACTACGAAAAATAAAGAAAGAAGTATCAAAAGCTATAAGGAAAGTTTCAAGAAAATTTAAGAATAAAAAGGTCCACCGAACTATAGAAGAGAATAAAAATCTGAAAGTCCTGAGAAGACGGCTAAACAATGGAAAATGTGAAATACACAAACTAAAGAACAAAGAAGGAGTCCCCATATCAAATAGAAAAGAACTACTACACATAGTTGAATACTTCTATCAAGAACTATACACAAGTCAAAGAGAAGACCAAACGAATTTTTAAGCCGCTGTATCACGCAATATCATTAACCAAGGTTCAGAGCCTATACCAAAGACGACACTTCACGGTCAGGCCATTCACGTTCCGATTTTTAGTCCGACTAGTGGTCAACTTCCGCAGTTGGATCTAAAATCGAACCGTGATTGGGCTGGTTGGATTAGTTATGCAACTAGTGGTACGAGTCGGAATATTTAGAGGGACAACTTAGAGGTCCGACTTCCAACTGGCGACGAAGTGGGAGCGTGAATGGTTAAGTTGGAAGTCGGATTACAGGTTGGATCGAAAATTTCCTCAGTCAGTTGACCTTCGACACCTGTTAGTTATGAGATTTCTATGAATTACTTTACGCAAAGATCCCTAGTTCGCAAATATTTAATAGAAATTAAACTTTCAATTGCACGAAAATTACCCATATAAAATACACGATTCTTCGTCATTGTCTACTTTTTTTTAGGACAAATCATTTTCCTTTCTGTAGATCTATTTCAGACATTCCCACACAGGTACAATTTCCAACACTCCGGATTGGCTACAGAAGAATTATCAACAAACAACGAAAATTAAATCATAGTTGTACTGAAATTAAAAGTAACTTTCTTTATATTGTTCTGAAGTTATTTTCTAGTGGCATCTTATGCAAATTTACTATTTTAATTGGAGATAAGGCTGAATATTAGTTAGATATTAAATTTATTTGACGTTTCGACTTTAACTTCGAATAATTTTGATAACGATTTCCGAAGTGGAAGTCCAAACGTCAAAGCATAAAGTTGCTAAAATTTTGGTTAACCTTTGTCTAACAGATTCTTGCATACCGGAAACATGGAACAATGCAGTAACAATTTTACTACACAAGAAAGGAGACAAGGCGCACATAGAAAACTATAGACCAATCAGCTTATTGAACTACATCTATCAAATGTTTACCAGAATAATTACGACAAGACTAGAAAAAAATTGGATTTCGACCAGCCCCGAGAACAAGCTGGCTTCCGCTTAAAATTCGGAACGAACGATCACCTACAAACAGTAAAAACCTTAATAGAAAAATCGATAAATATAACAGTGGTGCTTATCACTGGTGCTTATCTTCGTAGACTTTCACAAAGCCTTTGATACCGAGGAATTAGATAGTATTATAACTGCTCTGAACAATAGTAGAATAGACTAACGGCTTACAAAGTTAGTACAAACATTGTACCAAAGCGTACACATTGCGTGTAAAACTACATGATACCGCCAGAAAAATTCATAAAAAGCGAGGTGTGGGACAGGGCGACACTTTCACCTAAATTATTTATAACGGTCCTCGAATACGCCTTTCAAATTTTTAAGTGAGGAAATAGAGGAATAAAAATAGACGGGGAAATGTATAATCATCTGCGTTTTGCCGACGATATAGTACTTACTACCAAAGATCTGCGTGAAGCACGAGTAACACTTGGTTGGGTGGCGTATGGTTCACTAAGAGACACCTTTACGAGCAACATCCCGATAGCTATGAAACGGAAGACATTTGGCCAATGCGTTCTTTCTATTATGGCATACGGAGCAGAAACTCTCACTCACAAAAACAACAGCACTAAAAATGCGAGTGGCACAAAGGCGCATGGAAAGATCGATTCTCGGCGTGACATAAAAAGACAAAATAAGGAATCAAGACTTAAGGAAAAAAACAGGTATCAGTGATGTCGTCGAACGTATAGCCAAGCTGAAATTGAGTCCAAGATGGACCAGAAAACTAATTCACTGGCACCCAAGAGAAGACAAACGCAGCAGAGGACGACCACCAACAAGCTGGTTGGATGACATTAAACGAATATCCAAGAAATGGCAACAAGACGCACAGAACCGTGAAGAGTGCCGAAAAATGGGAGACACCTATGTCCAGCAGTGGACAGAAAAGGTTGCATGATGATGATGATGATGAAATTGGCCTGAATTGAGCCCGTTTTAAATCCAATAGAGATGTCCGGGATGAGCTTAAACGAAGGGCCCGGGACAGAAATCATGCATCAGGGAGCATAATGGAATTGAGAGCTGCGCTTAATGATGAATGGGAAGCATTGCCTCAAGAATTTATTAGAAATGTCATCCGATCCATGCGAAATCGATTAGAAAGTGTACTTAGATTAGATAAGAGAGGTGGTCTTTTGGCCTATTCCACTGCGACCTTTTTAGATCTAGGTCTGCCGTAAATTTTGGCAAATGTTCTGTAATGAACTGTTTCGCCTGTCTTTGTCCTGGTGAATTCCTCCACCATTCCAGAGATTTGTGAGCTACCCACTTCCTTGTAACCGTTCTTGTTACTGACTTTGCACGCCGCAGAAGGGTTCCGGTGCAATGAATGGCAGTGATGAGCCTTGTTTGGCCATTTAATCTGCTTTTTCATTGCCCTTATGACCCTCGTGCCGCGGTACCCAGGCTACCGTAACCTTGCTACGATCTCCTAGTTTATTTAAGGCACACACGCAATCCCATACTAGCTTAGAATTGACCTCTACAGAATTGAGTGCCTTAAGCGCTGCCTGACTATCTGTGAAGATGGCAACTGAACAGAACGTTCTTTTCTGCCTTTCTATTTCTTCCACGCAGTGATGGATTGAAGTTATCTCCGCCTGGAAAACTGTCACATCCTTAGATAGACTTACCGGGAAATCTATCCCTTGATTTGTCCCTACTATGCCGGCTCCCACACCCTCCGATGTTTTTGCTGCTCCGAGGTAGCAGCAGCTTGTATAGGTACACCTTTATTCCAGTCTTCCCTGCCTGGTATATTAATTGTGAACTTATTGTTAAAGCTATATCTCGTAGCTGTTGCATCGATAGGTTTCCCCATCACAATATCGGCTTTTAGCTCCTCGATTAGCTTCCTGTTGTCAGTACCATGCATCTGGCTTATATGTCGCTGCTGACTATTGATTAATCTGTGTATCACTGATGTGGCTTGTATAAAGATATGAAGTGGTGGTAGATTCAACAGGACCTCCAACGATGCAGTAGGAGTCGTTTTTATGGCAATCGTAATACACAAGCATGTTAGCCTTTGTGTATTACCTAGCAGCCTTATTGCTCCCACTTGCTGCGTCTTTGTGCACCACGTCACCGAGCCATAGGTTATCATGGATCTAATAACCCTTATGTATAACCATAGAGTGGAGTAAAGTCCCCAATTCTTACCGCACATTCTTCTACATCTGCCCAGGGACATAGTAGCTTTCTGTGTGGTTTTCAGAATGTCGTGCTGTTTTTTTTGCTGAAGTTGACGATTTGTGTTTTCTGAGCATTGACTATCAGTCTCTCTTGTTTACACCAGTCGTCAACTATATTTGGGCTGCTTGCATTCTTTGACACTACCTGAGCAAACCTGCCCCTGACAACAACTGTCCTATTCTGTCCTATTCTCCATTGATGCCCTTCTCCATCTGCATATAACCGCAGGTGCGTCTCTTCTACTCATAGCCCCTATCAAAGAGATGGCGATAACATTATTAAATGCCCCTTCTATATCTAAAAAAGCAGCCATTGCTATCTCTTTGTCTTCCATTGACTTTGAGATAAGTCTATTTAGATCATCCAACGCAGAGTCCGTAGATTTACCAGGTATACATATTGACGATTGCTTGGAGGATTATCTTTTAGCACTTCCTCTCTGATGTACCTATAAAGAAGCCTTTCCAGCGTTTTTAATAGAAAGGAAGATAGGCTTATCGGTCTATATGACTTGCATTGCCTCAAGAATTTATTAGAAAAGTCATCCGCTCCATGCGAAATCGATTAGAAAGTGTACTTAGTAGTAGGGATGATAATATCAAATACTGAAAAATAAAGAAATTCATTTTGTAATTAATGATTTCTTTGTTCATAACTTCTTTCTTGTGTTCCTTCCAATGATGAATATTTAGAAATCTCTGTTCGTATTGCAAATTGTTTTTATAATGCGTCCTCCAAATATTACTTTTTGTAAATCCAATAATAAAGTTATAGTTTGCACATTACAAATTGTTATTTTCATACTTCTTACATTGTAACAGGAGGTGTTATCTCAAATGTTGCTTTTGGGTCGATTTTTTTGCTCTCAAGTGTATATATTAAAACTATCATCTCGAATCTCGGGATTTTGTATAAAGCACGTGTCTTTTAGTGGCAGATACTTTGGCAATTTGCTTGTGTTGGCTAAATCGTGCAGGACATGCATCAAATGTCCAAAATTCTTTTCAGGCCATAAAAATGAAAAGACCTCCAATGTAATATTAATGTAATAAAAATATGTATACTGAAATGATGGGATCTCCCGAGATAAAATGTTCCAGATGCAAAATGAGTTCCCGTTCGCATTTCCGGGTGGAACACTACAAGTTAGAAAAATTAGGATAGGGTCTTGGAATCTTGGATGTCTTACAGATAAGAGTGTGGAGTTCGAAGATGCGCTTAAAGAAGAAGTGTACTAAACAGTTCTAATATACTTTGGAACTAACGCTTTTCTACTGAAGTAGGCAACTCAAATTCACTTCAAGAGAGATGAAAATATTTTACTCGTCTTTCAACTAAAGTTCTTAAAACGAATATCGAGGGGATTTATGAAAATGCTATCTGGAGAGCGCGGTATAATAAATAAAATGTATTACAAATACATAAAATAGATGTGAAAACAAATCGACTCTCCCAGACGAATCCTTATGTAGCAGACGTAACATAACCAGATCCAGAGGACAGATTGGATGAAGATACTAGGAAAATTGAAGCGACAATCTAAAGGAAAAAGACTTGGGAAACTCGGAGCTTTATAGCTGTAGCACCAATGATACTGATTTTGGTGGTACTTACATCGTCCTTAAACCTATCATTTTGTTTATTATGAACTATTTTGATTTTTTGTTTCCATTTGCTTGCTAGATTTGTGTTCCAAAAATATTATTAATTTATTTCAACAAAATATTTTACATAAATTCTCCAAAGTTATTTACAATAGGATTATCATGAGAAACTTGGATTGATTAGTACAAGATTCCCTAAAATGGCATATAATGGCATTTATCGTCGGCAATATCTATTGTTAAATTACCAATCGACAATACATTCATTACAGTTCCAGTTTAATTGATCGTACGCCTATGAAATACATAATCATCGAAGTCACATTGTTATTTTTCCTTGTCTTTTACATGGATGTGGTTTGTGTTGATAAACGGACAACACCTTTATCAAAAGGAAGTTAATTGAGATATGGCGTGCATACTAATGGCTTCAATATAACCCTACGATAGGAAATTTCATGTTTTATCTTTGGTATGCATTTTATCTTGAGACACAACTACGGCTATTTTAGGAACGACTGGTTTTATTGTTAAATATTGGTATGATACAGGAAGGTTGATGTTAAAGCAAAGTAAAACGAGTTTTCTTCTTCTTCTTATGGTGCTCTATTCAATTAATTAATGTTGCCGATTATTTCGGCAAATTTTTCTCCGTTCTCTACTGTTCTTATTGGTTCTTCATAATTCAAACCCGTCCAATGTATTATACCATCCTACACAACATAAATTAGCGTATACCATAGCATGTTATATAATTAACAGAAATGTCCATGTCAATACCCATGAATATACTTCAATCTCCATGAATGTACTTATGAAAATATAACAAATCTATATTATATGATTCCATGTTGAGGATTCCATGGGTACAAAGAGTTACTAATGTTGAGGTACTTCGTCGCATGTGTAAACAAAAAGAATTACTAAGAATAATCAAAGAGAGGAAAATGCAATACTTGGGTCATGTGCTGAGAGGCGAAAGATATGAATTACTTCAAGTTATACTGGAAGGAAAAGTACAGGGCAAAAGATCAGTAGGAAGACGCCAGAACTCGTGGCTGAACCTGAGGAGATGGTTCGACCGCTCATCCGCAGAGATCTTTCGCGCAGCAGTTTCCAGAACTACAATTGCCATTTGGATCGCCAACCTTCGAAAGGAGACGGCGCAATGAGAAGAAGAAGATATTATAAACAGCAGGCACACAACATACTACGCATTATTGAACACACATCAGAAGAGTTCGAAATTACAAGAGAAGTTCGACAGGGGTTGTATTGTCGCCACTAATATTTAATGCACACTCTGAAGAAATTATGAAAAGAGTTCTAGAGGGAGAAACAGCAGGAATAAAGGTCAATGGAATACATGGAATGGAATAACAACATTAGATATTCGGACGAAGCTATCATAATAGCAAACAACCTCCAAGACCTCCAAAAGCTAAGGAACACGATAGTTGAGTATGGAGATCTTCATCAAGAAAAACTAAATTTATGAGGATATCAAAAACACAAAATAATGATGAAATCCTGACAATTAACGGTAAAACTTTAGAACAAGTTGAACACTGCAATTATCTTAGCACAATAATTAATCAAACAAACGATTACTCCAAAGAAATCAAAGTTCGAATAGAGAACTCAAGAACAAACTTCAATAAAATGAGAAAGGTACTTTGTGCAAGAGAACTAAAATTATACTTGAGAGTTGAGTTGAGAGACTTGACATAAAAAATAAATAATCCAGAAATTTCAGAATAAAGTATTGAGAAACATTATAAATGCTCCTTAGTACGTGAGGAACAGCGACAACCATAAGGACCTGATATGGAAATTGTGGCTACAATTATAAAGACGGCTGAAAAACATAAGAAACGACTCAATGGCCATGTGAATGTTGAAGCAATCCAGCTCCTTGACAACACAGGGCTAACTGGAAGACTGAAGAGGACAAAGCCCTTCGAATTAGTTTAAGTGACAGTGAAAAAGTAGAGCATGGTACTTTTGGCGTGGTGCATGTTAATATTAGTGCGTTATTTATCAGATTAGATTAAGAGAACACCATAGGGTAAACTCTTGATTTGAAGCAACTAATAATTTAGGATAGAAATTGCTTATTGGTCATTTATGACTAGATTCTAATCGTAAATGAACAAAAAAAATATTCAGTAAGAACCGATATAAATCCTCGGAACCAGACGGAACCTAAGATGACGAACCACGTAAAGAAAAGAAAAACGAGAAAGAAAAATAAGGCCACAATCAGATTAGCAACATGGAACATTATTTCTTTTAACAACAAAGACCAAGAGATAATAGAAGAGCTAATAAATAAAAACATAGAAATTTGTACAATCCAAGAAACCAAGAAGAAAGGTAAAGGCCAAAGAGAATATAACCAATATTTTCTAACATACAGTGGAGTGAAGAAAGAAGAACGAGCACGAGCAGGCGTAGGTATACTTGTCCATAAAAAATACGAGAGGCATTCTACGAACAATTGCATACCATCTTGGATGAAATACCTCATGAAGAACCCTAAATTCTTATGGGTAACTGTAATGCTCGAATCGGAAATGAAATAGTTCCAGGAGTAAAACAAAGCATTAATGAAAACCATGTCAACGCAAATGGAGAACTCATGGCTAATATCTGTGCTTTTAATGAACTGATAATCAATAATACATTTTCCGACATGTTTTACACGTTTACATTTGAAAACTCCAGGGGGCACAAATCTATGATTGATTTTATAGTAACTAATAGAAAAATCCCCCCAAATCAGATTCTAGATATCCGAACTTTAAACTCAGCAGACGCAGAGAGTGAACACAAACTAGAACTAGCAAAGATAAGAATGAAAATAACACCAAAACATTTTCTACAGGCAATCACCGAGGAAAAATTCAATGTAGAATCTACAAGAGAAATGTGCCAAAGGCGGCTAGCTTCAGAAGATACAGCTGAAACAAATAGACCACATCGAAGATATAAACGCGAGCTGACAGAAAATTAAAAACAACATTGAAGAAGCAGCAACAAAAACTCTACGACAACAAAGTTTAAAAGCAAGTAAAGCGGCGCGATCTCCTAATGACACAATCTGGAAGAACAAAAATCTATAAAGCAGAAATTAGACCTATATTAATATACACGGCGGAGACAAGACACATATACACATCTAAAACGAGACGACTACTAGAAACAACAGAGATAAAAATACTTCGACGAATATCAGGGAAAAATCTGTTGGATAGGGAGAGAAGCGAAAAAATAAGAAGAGCATGCAATATAGAAGATATAAATGGATGGGTGACAAAACGGAAACAGGAGTGGAACGAACACATTAGTAGAATGGCAGAAGATAGGATAGTACGAATAGCACGAGATAAGTCACCAAATGGACGAAGAAGTATTGACAGACCAAGAAAAAGACGGTGGGATAATTTAAACAATTTAAGAGGTTTATATTGAAGAAGAAACAGGCTTTAAAGCCTACATACAAGAAGGAAGAAGAAGAAGAAGTTAAGTTTAATTTTCAAATTTTTGTCCACTAATTTTTTCCGGCCAAAACTACCGCCCTCTAGCCAGCGACAATTTTGTCTTAATAAGATTATAGAGAGTTCGAGCTGTGGTCCATCTAAATCGACTGGCGAGTGGTTACATTTTTAACCTATCATACAATACATGATTAATAATTATTCTAATTTATATTGCATGGCGTGAATCGAGAGCATTTTCTTTTTTTTTATAGTCCATAGCTACCGACATTTTCTTCGACCTCTTAACATTTTTTAATCTTAAAAATTGATCGATCGCCTTAAGCACTTAGTTGACGACGAAAAGTATGCGATACAAAAAGAGCCATTGAAAGCGTCTGAATTCTTTTTCTGTGCATTATTGTATTTATCGATCTAAATATAGATCGGAATCATAAGAAATTATTTATAAGGACATGAGGCTGTTCGCCTTTTATCGTATTACCCTCGCTCTATTTTAAGCCTCGTCGTTTATTAAGAAATTTTTTGAATGTTCGTCGTCTTATATTTAAAGAAGGACGTGCTGGAATGTGAGCTTTGAGATAAAAACTATTAGTTTACACACTTTGTCTTTTTGTACGAGATTTCTTAAATGTTTTTAATTTTTCGAAAAAAATGTATTTCTTCATCAATATCTATTTTGTTTTTTAAAAGCAATAAAGATATACCAGTTCTTTAATTCCAGTGTTTTTAAATATCATTCAACTTGGTCCTGCTATCGTATCTTGGGTCTCTCTTTTGGTCTTTCTCCTTCTGGTGTTCATTCCGTTAATCTTCGTTGAATGGCGTTTTTGCTTTCGTGAATATATCTCCATATCACCTAATCCTCTCTGTTTTTAGTATTCTTACAATGTTTTCTGCCTTCAGTATATTGTTAGTCAGATACCTCTGATTGTGGCCCTATGTTCAAGTCGAGAGCCCCTTCTCCGACTCCGAATTCGATAAAGAGATGACCTTCGAGAATTTCGGACTTTACCGATGATTCGTGAGTCTTTGAGTTAATTAAAGTACGTTGTGCTCCACTTAATTTCTGAACCCACAGAAAAACGTAACAATATCTATTTCAAAATGCATTAATGATCTTTCTTTTTGATTGATTCCCTTGGTTCCCATTCTAATACCACTGGTTAATTGTTATTTCTAATAACTGGTAAATTATGATGATAAAATCCAAGTTATTTTGTAGTTTTCTTTCTTTTCATTGCTTCAATTTGAGTTTCTCTCGGTAAATCGACCAACAGACAACAGACAATCGATCAACAATATTGCTGCTGGCCATTTCCATTGAAGCCTCTGCCAATGTATCGAAGGGTATTTATTACCATTGTGAAGTAAGATGGCTTTCAAACTAATCTTAAAAGCACTAATAAAAATATCCATTCCTTAAATATTTCTGGGAAAGTAACTCGTAAAATTTTCTTGACTTTTACGAAAATATGAGATTCTCGTCTAACAAATTCCACTTTTAATTTTGATCCAAGTAATTAATCCTTAGATTTTAATAGCCTTAAAACTCGAACTCGAAGGTCATTCAAATCGGATTAATCCAGATAAAGTGTAAGAAGATGAGAAAACACATTCAGAAAGAAAACTGGATTGAGTCTGTAGGCCAGAAATACTTTTCCATCCATCTTCTCGTTATTTTTTGGAGGTGAAGTAAAGTGCCTTTATTATGAGGAACTGGTTTTGTTCAAATATATAATTTTATCTTTATTTTTTCTCGAGAATCCTCGTGTTGATGTCATACAAACGTAGCAATTATTTTCATTATTCTGAGGTTCACTCCAAATCATTGGCATTGCAAACGGCATATATTTGTGACTTCCTTCAAGCCAACCTCTTAACGTTCTTGAGCAACTGGTACATCCTCATTTTGGCAGCCAATTTTTATCCCTTTTATCGATAGGAAGTCCAAAATAAAGCTCATAGGCTTCTTTGGTCAGATCTGTTATTACGATTCGTAGTATTTTCAGGGTAATTTTATTACAAAGGTAACAAAATCAATCTGAAGAATTTTTGCAAGTTCGCGGTCTTTTATAACCCAAAATCAGCTCTTAGGTAAATACATAAAGTACACATAAAATACTTTAATTATATGCAAGAAATATGTGCAAAACTTACCAAAATATTCGATAAAAAACGTAAACAATAAGAAGAGAAATTTTTACTTGGCTGCTGTCAAGTCAAAAATATAGCTGAGTAAAAACTGCGCATGCGCATACGTACCATAAAATTCACTTAGGACTCTTCATTATCATCATTGGTGCTACAGCCCTATAAAAGAGCCTCGACCTTCCCAAGTCTATTACGCCAGTCAGTTCTATCCATTGTCAACTGGTGCTAGTTTGCTGAGCCTATTTGTCTACCATCCTCATCTACACCATCCCTCCATCTGAGTTTTGGCCTACCCCTACTTCTACTTCCCACAGGTTGCGACATAAGGATTCTTCTAGGAGGGTTGTTCTGCTGTGATCTTGCCAGATGTCCTGCCCATCTTAGTATTCCTATTTTTATAAACGATACTACGTCTTTACCACCAAATATATGTTTATATCTGTGATATATCTCGTAGTTGTACCTCCTTCTCCAAACACCATTTTCAAGGATGCCACCGAATATTCTTCTCAGGACCCTTCGTTTAAATATAAGCAGGATATTTTCATCTGCCTTGGAAATGGTCCATGTCTTCGACCCATATGTCAACACTGGTTGTATAAGGGTTTTGTATATGGTTTTTTTATTTTTTGGCTTCTCATATGTCTACTCAGTCCAAAATAGCATTTGTTTGCTAGGATTATTCTTCGCTTGATTTCTTCCGTCATGACGTTCTCCTTGGTGATCAGGGAGCCTAAGTATGTGAATTTGTCCACCACTTCAAAGGTAGAATTATCAACCGTAAATTGGTGGCCGATGTTTCTGGCTCTATTGTTGGGTGTTGATTGAAGACTTAGGACTCTTATCTATATTTATTATACTTTGGTACAACGATACTGTGCTATTATTCTTTCTGATAATACTCTTTGTCATGGTCATTGATTGTTTTGAGCCATGTTTTTTGTGCTTTATTTTTCTGTTTAATAGCTTCATGAATGTCTTTTCCAAACCAATCATTTTTATTTTTGTTCACTTCATCTTATTGTTTCTTCGGCTGTTTTTACTGCTGCCTCTTTTATTTGTAACCATTTCTAACCATTTCTATTGGTGTTATTTTAGTATTTTGTCTAATTTATCACTGTATGTTTTTCTACGTTTTCTTATTCCAATTTTTTATTTCTCATAGTCGGTTTTCGTTTTGCTGTCTTTCTTGTTGTTTGTCAAACACCGTATTCCTTTTTATACCACTATAACAGTCACCACCAAAAATCGAAAATATTTACAGAAACTCTACAACTTAAAGTCTTACATGAACAATGTAAGATGGCTATTTCATTCTAAATATGAAATATGAAGACCGTGAATTGTAGTAAAAATATGTTTATTACATATGTGTCTGAGAAAAATCGTTACTTCCCAGGTCTACTAGAGAACGTTTAAGTTCATTAAAACTGACTATCATTAACCGGAGCTATGAAAAATTCTTAAATAATTATAAACAAATATTTGGATATATTTTAGGTGCCAGAGAGAGGGCTCAGTATGCACTTTTATGTCCAGTCGGAACATATCATTATAAATAAGAATGTTATAGCAGTTTACAATTAAAATTTTCGTTAAAAAGTGGTGAATTCATTTGTTTATTAGAGTTTTAAACAAAATTGAACCATAAACGTTGGCATTTTGGTTAATGGAAGTTATAGAACAATTTAAAACGAACAATTTAGGCTTTGGTAAATGTTTCTATGTTCATTTTTTGATGAAATATTGAAAATTAATTCACTGCAAGCTAACCGTCCGCCTGAGAGTGCGTTATTAAACCCCATCTTGGTCAAAAATTAACATAGAAACATTTACAAAAGCTTAGAACGTTCGTTTTGAGTTGTTCTATAACTTCCATGAGCCAAATTTTTAAAGTCTATAGCTTTATTTTGTTTAAATTTCTTATAAACAAATTCATTCGCAACATTTTAGTGAAATTTTTAATGTGTAATAGTTATAACTGTTTTATTAATAGATATAAAGTAATTTGACAAAGTTTATTATAAAGATGAAACAATTACCTTTAAAATGCGGGGGTTTTGAAACTTAATCGCACGTATGAAAGATGAGTTATACTTGCCCCATTGAATGACTAAATTTGTTATAACTGCGGTTCTAACAACCGTATCAATGTTTACCAAACGCCTTTTTGTACATTTTTTCAAAAGGAACAATTTTCATTTTGGTAAAATTAAATATCTCTAATAGTTTGGGAACCTATACATCAGAGCTTAAAACAAGAAATAAATGATAACTTAAAGAAAATCAAACAAGACGTGATAAAAACAACAGATGTTAATGACAAATGGAACATGGTACAGGAAACTTTAATAAAGGCAGGAGAAAAGCTACTGCAGACAAAAATAAGAAAAAAACAGAGATGGATGACTTCAGAAATCTTAGATCTAATGGAGAAAGAAGGAAACATAAAGGCAGGAGTAAAGCAAAATACAAGGAACTACAGAGAGGATCATAACTATCATAATAGAGGAAATCGAACAAGGAATACGAAACGCAACAAACGGAAAAACTGTAGGTCCAGACGAAATACCTGCGGAACTACTGAAATATCTAGACGATGAAACTCTACCTGTACTTCTGGACCTATTTAATGAAGTATATAAAACTGGAAAAATCCCACAGGAATGGTTGGTGTCCACCTTCGTAGCAATACCAAAAACATTATATGCCAAAGATTGTTCAGACTATAGGACAATATCACTAATAAGCCATACCCTTAAAATATTTCTAAAGGTGATTCTAAAGATTATATAGAAAACTAGAAGATGATATGGATGATACTCAATTTGGGTTCCGCAAGGGACTGGGAACGAGAGACGCATTGTTTGCTTTTAATGTCCTCTCTCAAAGATGCTTAGATATGAGCCTAGATATTTATTAATGTTTCATCGACTTCGAGAAGGCATTCGACAGGGTCCGACATGAAAAACTAATAGAAGTACTGAGAAACAAAGATATAGACAGACGAATCATTATCAATATGTATTGGAATCAAAAGGCCAATATAAAGATAGAAGAACAAAAGTCCGAAAATATAGATATAAAGAGAGGAGTAAGACAGGGCTGTTTTCTGTCACCATTACTGTTTAACGTGTACAGTGAAGCCATATTCCAGGAAGCGATAGCGGATCTGGGTGATGGAATCTCTGTAAACGGAAGAATAGTAAATAACATAAGATTCGCTGATGACACCGTTATAATGGCAGACACCCTGGAATCGCTACAAGAATTGGTAAATAGAATTAACGATTATTGCATTAGATACGGACTAAAAATAAATAAGAGAAAAACTAAATTTATGATTGTCTCAAAAACGCAACATGGAAATGAAAGATTAATGATAGAGCAAACCCAAATAGAAAAAGTAGAGACATATAAATATCTGGGAACCTGGGTTGATGACAAAAATGACCAAAGCAGAGAAATCAAAGTCCGAATTGAAACTGCAAGGCAAGCATTTGTGAAAATGAAGACAATGCTTACTAACAGAGACCTTCAGTTGCATCTCAGATTGAGGGCTCTAAGATGTTACATATTTTCTATCTTACTATACGGAATGGAAGCTTGGACATTGAAGAAACAACACATAAGAAAAATAGAAGCGTTCGAAATGAGGTGTAACAGAAGAATATTAAAAATTCAGTGGGTTCAAAGGATTACCAATGCTGAGGTACTACGACGTCTAAATAAGGAGTTAGAAATTATGAACAGCATAAAAAGAAGAAAACTAGAATATTTGGATCACATAACCAGAGGAGAAAAATATGAGCTGCTGAGAATTATTATGCAAGGAAGGATCCAAGGAAGAAGAAGCATAGGAAGAAGACGCATCTCCTGGCTGAAGAACCTTAGAGAATGGTTTAACTGTAGTTCACTACAACTTTTCAGAGCAGCAGCCAACAAAGTGACCATAGCCGTTATGATATCCAACCTCCGATAGGAGATGGAACTTTAAGAAGAAGAAGAAATAGTTTGGGAGATATAATCATTTAAACAATTAAATTATTAATAACAAATTATCTGACGGGTTTTCAGCCTGGTACCGTCAAAAAATACCAATGGTACCGAGGGGATATAAACGTGTATACTTAACCCCACTCCCTGGCTCCTACAGTAATAATAATTATAAGTTACTCAGTAGTAATTTTAGAGATCCATCTAAATATTACTTGCGTTAAAGCTGAAATGTGATGATAAGACAATTTTTGTGCGCGGCGTACCTGAATATCTTTTTTGATAATTAAAAAAGTAATAAAAACGTGTTAAAGTGGATAAATGTTGCAGTCTTTTTTTGATGAAATTATATACCAGCATTTCAAAGTACAGCTCTGTGGTTTTCGTAAAAAACCAAATGATTGATGATCTTTTAGACACACTGAACATGAGATATAAAAATTAATTCTTGCCACGTTGGAAGCGATTATACGAGAAGCTTTTTTTCTGAACTGTTTACGTCTATTGTTTATATGTAAACTTATGATAATTTGTTTCCTGTCTGTTCAAAATACACCTTCTGTCGAGTGCACTCGGCGACTGTGTTGTATCTTGCATCAGTTCATATCTTAAGAATTTTGGTAAAGGTATGGGAACTAGACTTGCATACTTCTTTTATTTCGGATATATGCACGTTAGCGGTGGTTATGTTTTGTTATTGTAGGTCGAGATGTTGGTATTACACTAGCCAAACTATATTTCTTTTGCGTAAAAATGCTCATTTTAAGTTATTTTTGTGATTTTATTGCGGATTGTTCTTATTTAAAACAGATTTTATATGAGACTTTTATCTAATATGTTAATAATATAAATACCTTCTTCTTCTTCTTCTTCTTTTTATATAGACATGACTCTGTCTGTTTTTAAATATGCCCCCAGTAAGTTCCATCGTTTTCATGGTCTTCCTACTGATCGTCTTCCTATTGGAGAACCGTCTCTTGCCGTCTTTACTACTCTATTTGTTGTCATTCGACTTATATGATCATTCCATTCTACTCTTCTATTTCTTACCCAGTTCTTGATGTTCTCCATCTTGCATCTACGTCGTATATCTGTACTTCTAGCTCTGTCCCATAGTGTCTTACCATCAATTTTTCTAAGTGTTTTCATCTCTGCTGTTTCTAACATCCTTTTTGTCCTCTCTGTGTCAGGTCTTGTTTCTGCCGCGTATGTCATTATTGGTCTGATGACTGTTTTGTAAATTCTGCCTTTCGTTTCTTTCCCGATATTTTTATTTCTCCATATTGTTTCATTTAGGCAGCCTGCGGCTCTGTTTGCTCTATTCACTTGATCTTCCCCTTCAGTTTCGAGCTTTCCGTAGCTAGATAATGTGATGCCTAGATATTTAAACTCCATCACTTGTTATATTATCTGACCTTCCAGCTCCAATTTACATCTTTGTAAATTTGCTGTTATAATCATGCATTTTTGTAAATAATCTTGTAAATAATCTTCACTCTGAGAGAGTAGTATTGCGTCGTCAGAATAGCAGATTATTTTAAGATGTTTTTCTCCCATTTGGTATCCTTTTTTAATTCTTACTTTTTTTATTATTTCATGCATAATCAGGTTGAACAATAGAGGACTCAGGGAATTTCCCTGTCGTATCCCATTGCCAGCTTCAATAGGGTCGGTTAGTTCTTCTTCTACTTTTACTTTTATTGTGTTGTTTTCGTAGATATTTTCGATCGTTTGGATTATTCCTAGAGGTACATATCTCTCTTGCGTACAATAAGTGGATAACGTCTTTTAATTTGACCCTTTCAAATGCCTTCTTAAGGTCCACGAAACATAGATATGCCGATTTGTTTTATTCTAATGAATTCTCTCGCACTTGCATCATTATAAATATAGCGTCGGTGCATGATCTTCCCAACCTAAAACCTTCTGCTAGTGTTATAATTTCACTCAGTTTATTTGTTATCTATCACTTTGGTTGTTAATTTTAGTGTTGTGTTTAATAAATTAATTACTCTGTAATTTTCCGGGTCCGATTTGTCTCTCTTTTTGAAGAGAGGTATTAGGATGCTTGATCTCCATTCTTGAGAAATTCTGTTTTGTTCTATTATTTTTTGGGTTAGTCTTAATAGTTATTTGGTCAGATCTGGTCCTCCCTACTTTATGAGTTCGTTCGGTATTCTATCCTTTCCTGGTGATTTTCTATTGTTTAATTTCCTTATGCTTCCTTTACCTCTTCGTCGATTGAGTAGCTCTGCGGTTACCACAGCCGGTCCCAAGCCCGGATAAAATGTGGAGAGAGTGATTGGCAAGGTTAGCAACCTACCAATCGTAAAAACAAATACTGCTGAAAGAAACAATGTACAACCTCGGAACCGGACTAATACTATGAAGACGACTACGGCAAGAGATAAGGACAATATGAATATCAAATCAGTTGCTTGTCATGTGTGCTCATCAAGTGTGCTTGGCATGTAGATGGCGCCACTATTAAAAAAATCGACAGGGTCAATCAAAATTATTGGGACATATATTAGTAGGAGTTATTTGGAACAGAATATACTAACAAAACCGTTATCTGTCCCAACTGCAGACAAAACTACTAATTACAAATTACAAAAATACAAATTAATATTTTTTTTCTCACTAACTTTCAGAATTTCGGATCAAAATTCTGAAAATGTAGAAATTTAAAAAAATGTGTTATCTCTACATGTCGATAAAAATAGAGACATGAATTATATTCTCATGATACGGTTTATTGAACGTGTGTGTTCAAAGTGATATAGACTTATTATAGACTTTATATGGTAATAATAATAATGCTTAACACCAATGCTGGATGGATCGAAGATACGGCGCACAACTGCCAACACTACGTTACTGCTCCCTACGAACCCCTCGCTACTGAAGAAGTTTTAAATATTATCAAAGAGCTTCATAACTGGAAATCTCCTGGACCAGACGGCGTTCAGAACTTCTGGCTTAAGAAGTTCTAGAACAACTTATTTAATACCAAAAGATCAAAATAACACCCAAGATCCAGCCGAGTATCGCCAATTACTTGTCTTCCAACTCTGTATAAATTGGTCACATCCTGTGTAGCCCGGCGTATCTACCAACACTGGGGTACGCTAAGGGTTCCATGGGCTGCAAAGAACAACCTATCATCGACTTTCTATCCATGCATATAGCAAAAAGAGGAATCTCTTTACTGCTTTCATCGACTACACGAAAGCGTTTGATTCAGTGTCGCGTGAATGGCTCATAGATATATTAAAAATATATAAAGTCGATGATAACATAGTGACCTTTTTAAAACATATAATGTCAGATTGAAAGACAAAAATTCACCTCCAAATACCTGGTGAAAACAATATCGAAACTGAAAATATTGCAATCAACCGGGGCCTATTTCAAGGAGACTCGTTGAGCCCACTGTGGTTTTGTCTAGCGATGAACCCCCTATCCCAGCTACTGAACTCAACTGACACAGGTTTTAGAATCAAAAATAACACTACTGTTGTGGCAAAGCTTTGTCATCTATTGTATATGGATGATTTAAAACTATTGGCTTCCACTCGAAGCCACCTGGATCAGATGCTGAAAACAGTAGAAAATTTCTCTAATGATATTAGTATGCACTTTGATTTTGACAAGTGCCGTGTCTTAAATATAATCAAAGGAAAGGTTCAGTCCAGCGGATTCCGAAATAATCGATTCCATGACCTTGCCGACAATAGGAACCAGGCTGATTGGACGATAATTATTGCAATCAAGTTTTTTTTCTTTCTTGAATATAGGAGTAATCGAAGCCAATTTCCAGGACGAGGGGAGAGAACCTTGATTAAAAGAAGCATTCATTGTGAGAGATATAGGAAAGGCTACAGATTCTGCACATTGTTTGAGGAAAAAGAAGGTGGGTCCGTCTAATCCAGGTGATGAATTGTGGCGTAGTTTCCATAAATGATGTTTAATTGCATCCGGTGTGAAAGATATGTTATCAAGAGTTTTAAACAAATGTGAGCACATTATTTGAGGAATGGTATCGTTAGGTTCATATGTAAAAACCTGAGAGAAGAATAACGATAAACATTACGAAGATTCGTTATTCGAAGAACGTAAAGACCCGTCAGCTTTTTGAAGTAATGTTATGGAGACTTTAGAAGAAACTTTTTTACTATTACCACTTGCAATGCTAGATTCTTCAAATTCTGTTCTTAACTTTAGTAACGATTGTTTGACTCGGTTAGAAAAATTACAATGGGCTAGAAAATCATCAATGAAACCAGTAAGTTTATATGTTCGCCAAAGGTTTCGCTTATATCGAATTAAATGGGTAGCTGAGAGGTTAATCAAAGGTTTTACTCGATTTATGTATAGCTGCCATTCGGTTGTATGATCAGAAATGGTTGTAATAGCAGTATGAAGAAAAGAGTCTTGTCGATGGATAAGAGTGATTAACTAGAATAGAAAAATATATGGTTATAATCCATTACATCACTTTATTTTTATCTTAACAATACGTTCAGATTGTCACTTGTGAATTAGATACGCCTGGTTTATAATAATTGTCACGATTGTCGGTGTTGTTCTTTCTTTCATTCATTCATCACTCCATTCAAGTTGCCAGAATCTAAGTTCAAACAACAATTACACACAAAAACGCTACAATGTTATCCACTGAACATCTCGTGACCCGTTTTGTACTCGAAACACGAGAAAACAATCAATCTTATTTCTCACATTTTTTTTTGCCAGTTTCTAACTGTTAGATTCTTCGACAAATTAGAAACCGAGCGATTTTGACCGAATAAGGACTTCAAGAAGATTATTTACCGATTTTGATAATTGTCTTTCGGGTTTTTATTATCTTCACAAGAATGAATTGAAAACCAATTACTGAAAAATTATTATCACAGGTGGAACTCGACCGTGAGAATTTTTTATATGACAATTATTTCTTTTGTCGTCACAATAAGTAACCGCTCACATTGGCGTAGGTACTAATAAAAAATAAGTTTTATTGTTTTGTATTGGCTTCATTTACATCAATGCACTATATTATCAGTGAGTATGATTTATGATCACGAAAGTTGCTTTTTTCATTGCTAAAGGTTGACTGCAACTGTAGCACATCCTAATGTGATTTGTAATATCTTCCGTTATAGGAAGTTACTTTTATAGAGACTTCAAACTGCTGGGAATGATCCCTTTTTAGCTCATAGCTAAAGCGGAATACATGCACTCCGGCTACAGCCAGGATTGTGGCTGGTCGGATCAAGCCAATTTTACATAGATTGTAATGATCCAATGCACACATGGTTGTTGTAGCTAGCAGGCTGCATCGGCCACATTTCGTCGATACGACAAGCTTCCGGCCAGTCGGTCGTTGCGATCAAAGTTAGTATGTACTTTTATGGGACAACGTGCACGACGGACAGTCAGTATGCGACCAGACAGTGATCTGTACGTGCGTTGTATAGTTTGTGTTCTATAGGACTATTTACAAATGGGATTTTCCCAATAATTTTTCCTTCCGTTTTATTATACGATTATACTATGCATATGCACAGCAACGCCTACTTCCGCGACATCCATCTCGTAATTGAAAAGAAGAATGGATGGAAAGCCTGGCCGGAGCTGCGCCAACGTGGAAGCAGCATTTGGAATAACACCGATTTTTTTCAAAAGTAAATCGTCTAAACCAGTTAAACTTCCAGAACGTAATATTTTTACATAAATGAAGTAAATTGTAAATAAACAAGGAATGGTTTCAACCAGAATGGTTTTGACGGTGGTGGGTATGTTACTTTCTGCGTCATAAAAACTATAGGCGGTCTTTCTTTTAGTTATAACTTAACTTAATTTTTATGCAAATCAATTTTACCAGTGGTCATTTTAAAGGTTTTTTAAGATCTTAAAAAAAGTTTCTATAAGTTTTACTAAATAAAGTTTACTTTCAAACAGCCATAACTTTGTTAGTATTAAGTTTACGGTAATAATAAAAAACAAACCTCTTTTGTTCCGCTTTTTTTTAGTATTAAACTTTACTTTTACTATTATTTCTAATTTACATTCACCCATGGCTTTTATCGTTTCTGAATAGACTTGCTAGTATCATCTGCTACTACTTTTACAATATTTTTAATTATGCCCATGTTTTTTCTACATTTTTTTGTAATAAGTTCCAATTTCTTGTTGAGTGTTAACATGCCCTATCATCACGCAACCTCTTCTGTACACTGCTGGACATAGATCTTTCCCATTTTTCGCCACTCTTCACGGTTCTGTGCTTCTTGTTGCTATTTCTTGGATATTCGTCTAATGTCGTCCATCCAGCGTGTTGGTGGTCGTCATCTGCTGCGTTTGTCTTCTTGTGGGCAACTTTTTATTGAAAACCTTCATGTATTTGTAAGGTTATTAGGTTGTCACCAAAAGGAAAACATTTAATATGGACAAACATAGAACAAAGGAAGCAAATGATTTTAATCAAATTAGATGTATTCGAGACGAAAATAATAAAATATTCATCATCATTCTGGCTTTACAATCCTGCGTGGGTCCTAGCCTCCTCAAGAATTTCTCTCCAGTCGTCCCTATCCATCGCCTTTCTGCGCCAGGCACGTATTCCCATATTTCTCATGTCTTCATCGATGTTATCAAGGAACTTTGTTCTGGGTCTTCCTCTTCTTCCACTTTGGCCGTGCAAATTCTGCGGTGGTATTATTTTCAGTGTTAAGGAGAGCTTCCAGATTTACAAATTCGTTCACTGCTTCGATGACGTCGTTTTCTATAACAAATAGTCGTAGAATTTGTGGTTGCGTGCTTATTTTCATATACTTCGTTTTGTTGGTGTTTATTATTAAACCCATTTTTGTAGCTTATTGTTTTAGTGCTACATATGCCTCTCGTACACCGTTTTCCGTTCTTCCAACAACATTGATTTTATCAGCATAGGCAAGGATTTGCACTGATTTGTTATATATCGAGCCAATGGTTGTGATTTGTGTCATACGTATTACTTTTTCCAGAGTCAGATTGAACAGTATATAGGAGAGAGGGTCTCCCTGGCGCAGCCCGTTATTTGTTTTAGAAGGTTCAAACAGTTCCTCCTGAATTCGTACTCTACATTAAACTTTTTCAAGAGTTAGTTTTGGTATATTTACCAACTGATTTGGTATTCCTAGCTCTTTCATTGCTTTGAAAATTTCTCTTATATTCACATAGTCATAGGCTGCTTTGTAATCTATAAATATGTTATTAGTATCTAATAATAAAATATTAGTGTACGAAAAAGATGTCATGGAAAAATACTTGGATGGTTATTAATGAAAAAATTTGACAGAAAACCAATAGAACCAACGAAGAAAGTAACAGTAATGGTAACCAAAATAAACCAGGATGTTGCTCAAATACTACAAAAGATGAGAAAGGAGAGTAAAGCAGATAGACCATATATATATATCTCTGAAGAAATATGGAGATTGGGAATAATGTAGCTAAAAAATTGTTTAATAGAATTATGGAAGTATAAAGTATCTTATACAAAAACAAAGTAGATCTTAAACAATGTATAACTTAGATTTCCATAAAACTACTTAGTCACAGTGAGCTCAAATATGTTTTGGCTTATCCAACACATACCATGTTTATTATAAAGCAGCTGATGGAAAATAGAGAAACAAAAAATAAAATCTTGAAAAACCCTATGATGTAATTCTGTAAACTATACGTCTACAATAGGCACTAATCAAGAAAGAAGTTCTTCCCGATCGATAAGTTTTTTGAAGGCTGTGAGAGTTATATATGATCGATTAACGATTTGTGTTGGGACATGTTTAGGAAAAACTGATAAATTTTATGTGTAAATATCAGTACTCAATGCCTAGTTCTTATTCACTTTCATTAATGTGGGGTCAGATTAATATTTTTTTCCCGGTTTTTTATAGCGTTCTCCGCCTTCCGGTTCCCAGTTTCCAGCTACGTCGGTCATTCCATTCGCCAGGGTGAAGGTTTCTTTCTTTTTTTTTTATATATTTTGCTTATTTTTGTAAAATTTTGTGCTTGTGTAACAGGAATATTGTGAGGTAACATTTCTTGATGCTTAATGTTTGTTGATCATTTAGTATTAGTAAGAAATACTAAAAGGGTATTAAAATACAGACAGGTTCTTGAATAATAGTTCACGATAATAGATTAGAGAATCCGATTAAGTATGGTGATAAGGGCAAAGAATATGACGATCTTTTAGATAAAGTAAGATTAAATTTTCGTAATAGCATCTAATGTCACACGTCATTGATTGCTAATAGAAATAAAGTCTATGAAAACAATAATTGTAATCCTTGTAGACTGAAAAAAAATGATTAGATAAAAATTTCGCCGTAGCGCTCATGAATAAAGTATTTTTAAAGACGATTTTAACAAGATCTGCGGTCGGGACCGCTACCAAAAATCGATTTTGTTCTCTAAACCAATTAGATGTACCTTGGTTCATTAAGGCACAGGTGCACCGCGGTTTTTGTTAATCTAATATTATTTGACATATGGCCAGTAAAGAAAATCGATCACAATTAGGTGCTGGCAGCAAAATTAGAGGGCGTTGCAGAAATAGCTGTTGTTTCTCTTGTCTATGGGTCAACTTACAAATAGACAATGTAATGAGTTAGCTGAAACTTGTTTTTACAATTCCATAGTTCTACATTATAATAAATAATTAACGTCACTCTTAATTTTTAAGATTTTAAGGTAGGTATTAATTATTTCTTCACACATGATTATTGTATTGGCTGTATGCGGTGTATGATCTATTTATTTACTGTTCCTTCCATTGAAACAATAAGTCCAAATGTATGTCTATTACATTAAAGTCTTGATGGGAGAACTTACATTGCAGTTTTCCGTGAAAATCATGTTTAAAGAATACTTAAGTAAGTATGTTTGTTTATACCGCTTTAGTCTGCGCACTTTAACATTAACGTCGAATAGCTCACTCGCGAACACATTGCTCACTTAATCTCTCTTTCACCTTTGCGCGGTCAGGTAAATTAAAATTACTATGTTCTCGGGAAGAGCCACGTTCAGAATTTAAAACTCAACGTTTGGGCACCCATTTCAAGCTTGGAGCCATTATCAAGAGGAATATGGTTCCGTTCGTATGTGAGGGAAGTACGTAGATTGTTACCAGAACTCGAACGAAACCATTTCCCTCTTGATAATGGCTTCAAAATGGGCGCCCAAACGTCAAGTTTTAAATTCTCAACGCGGTTCTTTCCGAGAACTTAGTAATTATGCAGTCGCTAACACAAGGTTTCTCGTTTTAGTTTTTTTGGCATTTTAATAAATTTTTGCCCGCCTTTTTAGGTGAGATTTCCCGAAGGACATGGTCGACCATAGGTAATGAAAACTGCAGTAGAATGGCAGCTACTGTGAAGAAGTCAACAGCTGCCTGAAATTACATACATGCACATATTCAACCACATTCCAACCAGTATCTAAAGTCAATTACATTCAACAAGTGATCCAACTGCACAAAGCCAACAGTACATGCAACAACAATGCCACAAGTATTATTTCCATATTTTTGTAGGTAGAATTTGGTTTGTTTTTTATTATTAATATTAAAATGTCATGTCATTTGTGTATAAACAGAACGCAGAATACATCTAAGCGATCACGATCGCATTCGCGTCCACGATCGCGTTCGCGTCCAGGATGGCGATCTCGGTTTCTGTAGAAAGCGAATACATTGGACCGATAGCGACCTGCGATTTCAAATAATACAGTTGGAAATATAGTTTATAAAATGTGCGATTTACAAGAAGAAGCATTGCAAACATTTAATAAAAGGTGTGCACAGGCGTTTTATTTTGCAGAACAAGAAGAGATGTTTTGATGAAATTTTAGATCAGACAAAAAATCACTAAACAGCAAATACATTTTAGGGAACCAGTTAATTCTACAAAACGATTTTACTTTTAATACGTACGTTCTTGTAATCTGGGTAAGCCAGGTCGAACAATATGTCATATTTTTTACTTTTTACAATTTCAATAAGTTTTTCGATATCCATTTTTATTTGCATCGACGCGACCAGCTATAAACGAAAATTTGATCGCCAACAAGTCACGACTAGTATGTGCTGATTAAATTGTTTGTTTCAGATGAGTCGAATCGCGGTCGCCATGTTTTCCGCTTAATTAATATAATTAGTTAATATCCTCTTTTATTTGTCTTAGACAAACTTATTTTTCCGATTTGACCACTTTACGACCGAGGACATCAGAATCATTGTGGCCCCACGTTGGGCGCCAATGTGTAACAATATAACTACCACTTTCTTGTATATTATCGTGGATGAAACGAGAGAAAACCTTATTTAGTTGCCGTTAAAGAATTGGAAAAAACAAACAACTAACTGCAACTAGATTAGTTTAACAAGTCTCTTTTTCACAACCCCATTACAGTCAATAAAATAGTTATAATGCTTGTAGGCGCGCAGCATAAATGTTCAAAGCTGCTGTTAATTTAAAGATTTTTTATCCTAACTTAATTCATTGCATGCATTATGTGGCACACGGGATAAATTGCAGAATATAAGAAATCTGTTTCTATTGGTGAATGACTTTATAAATTGTATTAACAAAGTTTTCGTAAAGGCTTCGTTGAGGGTGATATATATAAAGCAGGACTACCCGATGTCCCTTTGCTACCTAAACCAATAATTACAAGGTGGATAAAATGGATCGAAGCAGTTTTTTTACTTTGAAGGCAAATGTTAGTTTGAGGGCAAACGTAGTGGTCACACAGTGTGAATCTAAGAACTAGACTAAACAATCTGCTAGATAGTGGTTGGTCCTTTGTCTAGTGTTAGTTTTTTTGTGTAGAAGTATTTAAATGTTTATAACATTCATTGATGTGCTTGATAGCCAACAATTTCTAACGAAGTAAGTCTAAAACGTTATATAAAAATTGTTTCTCAGCCATCAACTTCGAGTTTTTCCCAAGTTTGCTACTTTTCTCTCACTTGAAAAAACGTTTCTTGCCTTATTTCAGATGCCCCTTAAGATGCTTTGAGAGCGAAAGTACTTGGGCAAGATTTAATAAAAAAACTCTGCTAGATATCTGCCTTTTAGCCCCCTTTCAGACGAGGATACTGTATCCGAGATACGCGTATCCGAGACGCAGATATTACATAGACTCAAGTGGAGCTTTTCAGACGGGACGCAAGAGGGATACAGTATGCGAGATACCGAATTCAGTATCTCGGACCTTCCTGTCGCCGACGACTGAATGCGTATGCCAGATACAGAAGAACCATTACGTTAAATGAACGCTTTCAGACACGAATACTTTTGCACCACATTCCATAGACGCGCGATTTTCTGTCGAATAATTGTGAATGAGCAACGAAAGAAAGAAGGTGTTTTCTGAATATAGTTAAATAATAGAGCGTGCTGTATTTGATAATGACAAATTTATTTGTTTGGTATAATCAAATCCCTGTCTATGGGATACGGCATCGCCAGATTACTGCATGGTCGATGGATCTTGCAATAAATCTTGATACAGCAAACTATACGTTCCCTTGGTTTCTCTTAATTCTACAATAGGATGAACCCAGAAATTACGTCGTCTTTTCAGTTTCTTTTTATTTAATATGTACCACAGCATAACACACTCTTCTACATCCATAATCCAAAAATATAACCGCACTGCACTGCTACTATTTTCATACTGACGAGCATGCCCGTGAATCCGATACAGCCGCCATCGAAAATTCTGTATCTCGCATACAGTATCCTCGTCTGAAAACCCTCTTATTTGTAAAAAAAATATAAATTAAACTAATACTCCAGTCGTCAGAAACAAAAATGCCACTAAAGCTCTAAAAATCATACAAACAAGCTGAATGTTGCCGAAAACGTCAATTTCACTACGTTAAAAAAGATGTAAAAAAGCTTTGCATCTTTTTACCACTTTTACTCCCAAGCTTTTCCCTAAAACCCACCACGTAGAGGGGGGAACAGGAAAAAATCGATTTACCAAGAATCTATACGCCATAGGAAAAAATGTTTCAAATAAAAAATGTAGCTAATATTTTGAACAAAAACGTTTATTAGCATTTCGTGTGTAGAATGAACTGTTCTCTCAGAAACAACGATTGAAGCGATCGGTTATTTTGAATGACAGTTACGCGCCCGAAATCAATGCTCAATAAAATGTGTATCAGCTCGACGGTAAAAATTAAATATCTGTTGATCCGATTATCCTCTTGACAAAAATCAAGATACATTTTAAAGGTAAAGAGTGCAGCTTTCGTATTTTGCCGCAAATGATCTCAGTTTTTATAAAGGTGTTAAATAAATTAACGTAGCGCGATTTTTGTCATTTTGTATGATTCTTATGAGATCCATACAATGAATCCCTTTCATCGACCGGCCAATATAGTTTCCATAGCTAGAATCTAATCTTCACAACCTATAGCATGAAATTTTAGCAACAAATGTGAGACATTTGAAATATGTTTAAAAAACGCCGAATTTATTTTACATTACAAACCATCTAAATCTTTTGAAACCGCTCTTTTTTAAAAATACGATTACGTTTTTCAAAAGTACTTAACTTCTGCTATATATTACACCCAAAACCGTCTTCTTGGAGGCATTTCATGTGATTTGCGATCGTTTCTAATGTAAAAGTTTAAAATCTTCAAATGCCTCATATTTGTTACTAAAAATTAAAATCAAATTTTCAGATTTTGAAAACTGGTCTCCAACAATGGAAATTTCACTACGACTAGTCAATGGAAGTAATACACTTTATTGATCTCATGAGAATCGTAAAAAATGGCAAAGTTTATTTATTGAACAGCTTTATAGAAACTGACTTCATTTGCGGCAAAATATAAAAATTACATACGCATTTTTATTTTTGTCGATAGGACACTCAAATCAAAAGATATCGATTCTTTACCGTCGAGTTGATACAAATTTTATTTAACACTGATTTCGCTCGAGAAAACTGACATTCAAAATCGCCGATCGCTTCAAGCCTTGTTTCTGAGAGAACGGTTCATCCCGCGCAAAAAGTGATAATGAACATTTTTGTTTAAAATTATTTCAGCTACATTTTTTATTAAAAACATTTTTTTCTACGGCCTACAAATTCTTGGGAAATCGATTGTTTGCCTTTTTACCCACCTACGAGGGAGGTTTGAAGTGGTAAACTTTTTTGCATCTTTTTTGGGGTCCCAAAAATAATACTCTCGGCAAAATTTAGCTTGTTCTTATGATATTTAGGGGTCAAATCTCTGACGACTGGACTATTATAATATTTACCATAATTAATTTATTAGAAAGACAACAGATAAATTTATGTGAGTCAATAAGATTAGTAGATTAGTCAAAAATGAAATCGGCACCTGGAAGTAATGGTCAATTAATTAATTAAAAAATAAATAAATATGTTTTTGACAAGAGTTAATAAGTTTACTATTTTTGTTGGGAATAAGCCACAATTTTAATTTAAAATTGATTGTATTTGACGTTTCTTCAGTTTTTACTATATAAATCGTTCTCAAAATACAAGTAATATGCTCCAATTAGATCCGTCATGTAGAACGTTCATTTCCAATGTACAAATTCATTTTAAGGTATCGAAGACATGTTTAAAGTCCGGAAATATTGAAAAGCATTTAGTTGTAGCTATTAATGATAAAATTTCAGGTGATTACAACATTTAATTATTAATTTATTATGTTACTAATGTTTTGTTGTGTAAATATATTTGTGTTAAGGTAATTCAACTTTTGTTGCATATTAAACTAAGCTTTAATTATAATTTGTTCCAAATTCTATCCAATTGGCAAAAAGCTATACCATAGCAGAGGAAGAAAAATTCTGGTAACTGGACCAGAGTGACCAAAGCTGTGCTAACCAAATCGAGTAGAAATAGAAATGTTAATAATATACCTATTTTCTTTCAATTCATTTCGCTCTTTTGTTAAATGTTTCTAAAAATCTTCGTTCCATTGTTCGGTTCCTGTAGGATCGATTATTCTTGTCTATATTTGTCTTGGGAAAAGGCGAAACACGCACAAAAACTCGTGGATCACTACTAGATAAAGTCGCATACATTTTTTAAAAAGAGTGATCTCGACTTAAAAAATACAATCTCTAGATACATGGTATATAAATGTACATTTAACCTAAAATAATTTAATTGCTTCTACCGACTGTTATTTTATGATAAAAAACACAAAAGGTCGAAAAAGAAAGCAATATTTTATTTAATCAACTGACAAGAGCTTGAAAGTATTGGATGACAGATAGACAGTGCCAAAAGGATTGATTGTATTTATTTTGACAATGCAAACATAACTTTATATCCCTATTATTCACTTGGATTAAAGAACTATTTTTAATTTAAATTTAAAGACATGTTTCTAATACTGAATTTTTTATTAATCTACCTGAACACGTTAAAAAGTTCAATTTGTAAACAAAAACACACAAATAAAAACCGAAAATAGAAAACAAAAACCGACAATATATCTTACCTTTTAATAAAAACGGAGACCAAAAAGGACAGATCGTCGACTTCTTTCACTAAAAATTCCGTTTGATTTGAAATCTGCAAGGACCGGCCACTTTTTGCACACCCGGCTTTTGTGAAAACAAGACTGATCGTTCAATAGCGATTCTGTCGATTTTGTGTCGGTCGGCTTCCGGTTTGAACGCGCACTCAACTACTGCGATTCTAGAGCTTCGACTGAATGGCAATGGCTAATGTCTATGTCGATGGACCCGCAAGAAATCGCTCGCTGTGCTTTGCGCCCCCCTGTAAGCACAGACAGGGTTTTATACGTCGGCGGTGATGCCGCGCTTTTCAAAATTCCCTAAATATCAGGATGGCACAGGAATAATAAATATTTATTGGAAGTTTACACAGAAACTGTTATTTATTAATGAAGATATAGAAAGTAAATATACTTAGATTTAAAATATACAATTTATAAACAAAACGCACAAGCATATGTATTTATAACAAAAAAACTGTAAAATAACAATTTATTAATTCAGCTGTTGTTTAAAATTTATGAAGATTGCAACACTTCTTTATGCCATTTCTGTGGTCCTTATCTAGTGTTTTATTTTACTTTGATTCCCTACAATAATGTCATCAAAGGTGGTATCCATTTGTCATGTCAAGTTATTGTGTACTCAAGACATTAAATATTAACTAATTCCAATGTCATGGATTTGGTGGAGGCAAGAATCGTCTAAATAAAACTGAACTAAGCATCTCAATACTCTTGTCTTAAGACAGAAAAGCTTCACGAACTGGAAGAACTAAAAAGGTTTAAAAAACTGGAAGAACTAAAGGTTTTACACCTTATAAAATGGACATAGGTAATTGGACAGCTAGAAAGGAAATGCAAAAGCTTTACTACAAACTGGATACATTTTAATTCAAAAAGTACAAAAAACAATAGTTTAGATGAAGAAAGTAATCATTAAAAATTATGCATTAGGTATTAGCGCGAAGCTTTATACTATATGTTTTCTATATTTTTAAAATTTAAATAAGTAATATTTTTTAAATTAAATAAAGTTATTTTATTAATTATTTATATTTTAAACAAATTATATTGTATTCAAATAATTCAATGAATTATTATGTTTGCTCCTAACGCCACCTGTTGACGTATTAACAAAGCATACGTTGTTTACTTCTGACAGACCTGTCAAATTCAAACGAAATATTAAATTATAATAAAATATAAATAAATATCATTTGATAGTAAATTTAATTATTATATAAACTAAATAATAAATGTTAAAATATATAATAAATGTTAAATAAAAATAATAATTGTATTTATATGAAATTATTTTAAAACGAGAAACCCGAGAAGAATGAAACCCGTAAACTTTTAAATATAAATGTGCGCTTTTTAAACATAAATTTAAATATACAGGGTGATTCGCGTCAGTCTAACATAGTCTATCATCTTTCTTTTTAATGAAACACCCTGTATATTTTTATGTTTTTAAAAGTTCCTTAATAACCTGATCTATTATAACGAGTGAAATTATAAAATTATACAGTGTAGAAACCTCTTATGAAATAAAATTGTTTGTGTCCTTATTTTACAAATTTGTAAAAAACGCTGGGAAAAAAATCTAAATGTACAGGGTAGACACGCAAGTCTAGAATAGGCCACCATTTTTATTTTTAATGAAACACCCCATATATTGATGATTTAAAAGCTTCTTAACAATCTGATCTCAATGAACTATCTTATATAAGATCTATTATGAATAATAAAAGGTGCAATTTTAAAATGTTTTATAATTTTCGTCAAGATATTGTACAAGTATATAAAATTTTGAAATTAATAATTGCTCACGCTTTAAATAATCCTGTTTTTTTAAATTTAGTTAAATACAGATATTAATTTTCTAAACTAAGTATCAATATATTTAGTTTTTTATTTAATTTCTTGACGAAAATTATACGTAATTTCATAAATTTCTATTACTATACTTCGTTAAGATCAGAATATTACGGAGCTTTTATAAATATAAAAATATACAGGGTTTCGTTAAAAATAAAGATGGACTATGCTAGACGTGCTTGAATCACCCTGTACATTCAAATATATCTGTAAGAAGCTCACAATGGAATTTAAAAGTTGAAGGGTCCCAGCGTTTTTTTTTTTAATTTTCTTAAATTCTACTTCTTCCTTCGTGTATGTAGGCCTTAAAGCCTGTTTCTTCTTCAATATTAGCCTCCTAAATTGGTTAAATTATCGCACCATCTTTTTTTGGTTTGCCAATACTTCTTCGTCTATTTGGTGACTACACTCGTGCTATTCGCACTATCCTATCCTCTGCCATTCTACTAATGTGTTCTTTCCACTCCTGTTTCCGTTTTGCCACCCATTCATTTATGTCTTCTATATTGCATGCTCTTCTTATGTTTCCGCTTCTCTCCCTATCCAACAGACTTTTCCCTGATACTCGAGTATTTTTATCTCTGCTGCTTCTAGTAGTCGTCTCGTTTTAGATGTGTCAGGCCTTGTCTCCGCCGTGTATGTTAATATAGGTCTAATTGCTGCTTTATAGATTCTTGTTTTTGTGTCTTGTCTTAGGTGTTTGTTCTTTCAGATTGTGTTATTAAGAGATCTAGCCTCTTTACTTGCTTTTAAGCTTTGTTGTCGTACTTTTTCTTCAATATCTCCGTAACGAGTTATATCTGTTCCCAGATATCTAAACCTTGCTTCCTGCTTTAATATTTTCCCATCAATTTCGATTTTGCAACGGGTATTTAAATGTTGTCATACATTTGGTCTTTTCTGCTGATGTTTTTATATTGTATTTCTTGGCTGTTGTATTGAAGATATGTGTTAATCTTTGGAGCTTGTCTTCTGTTTCGGCGATTAATGCGGCGTCGTCTACATAACATAATATTTGGATTTCTTTGTTTCCAATTCTGTAACCATGACCTTTACGTACTGCTTATATTATTTTGTCCATTATTATATTAAAGAGAAGTGGGCTTAACGAAACACCCTGTCTGACTCCGCTTTGTACTTGTATACACTGTGTTAGTTTTCCATTTATCTTTGCCTGTATTCGATTATTGAAGTAGATGTTTTCGATGGTTTGTATAATATTGATTGATGTTTCTTTTATACACTAGGTGTAAGACGTCTTCGACTTGGATGCGATCGAAAAACTTTGTCAGGTCTATAAAACATTGATATGCTGGTTTATTGTACTCGATGGCCTTTTCTGTATTTTTTCTTAGTACAAATACGGCGTTGATGTGCAAAACTGAGAGAGAGTCTGTTACAATTACCACAGATAAAGGTAAATTCATCTCGCACCAATCTATAGCTTTCCTAATAGCTATAGCTTCTGCACTAAAAATCGATAAATAAATCTGATTTCTATTTCGTGTCTTAATTCAGGTGTGTTATTGTGTTGATTATTATTTTCCTTTTCTTTAAACAGTTCCCTCAGGTATCTTCCCCATTCATTTGCTGGTATGTTAGTGTATTCCTTCAATTCTGCCACTTCTTTCCGTTGGTTCCTTATGAATCTCCATATTATTTGTTTTTGTGTACCGTAGAAGTCGCTTTCCATCCTTTTTATAAACTGTTCCCAGTGTTCATTTTTTGTTCTTTTTACCAACTGCTTTGTTTTATTTCGTATTATAAAATAAAGTCCCAAACAATGTTATTTTATACGTGGTTTCCACACTGTATAATTTCAAAATTTCACCCTGTACTATTTATAATAGACCCTACATGATATAGTTCGTTGAGATCAGGTTATTAAGGAAAAATTAATGTAAACATATTAATTTATATAAAATTGTTGTAAAAATAAATAAAAATGTGAAAATATACTGGGTGTTTCATTAAAATCATTAAAAATAAAGATTATGGACTATGCAACACTTGCGTGAATCATCCCGTACATTTAGAATTACGTTTAAAAAGCATACATTTATATTTCAAAGTTGACAGGTCTCAGCGTATTTTATAATTTATTAAAATGAGAACACAAACAATGTTGTGGTGGTATAAGTCTGTGTGTATAAGTGATGGCCTGTATTTAATCTCTTGACACTTGAACTGTGTATTAGAGGTGAAGCCTTTTGTCAAATTTTGATTTCATGTTCTGTTGCTTAGTTGGTGAATGTTCATTTCTTGAGTTGCCTCCTTTATCTTTCGGGGTCTTCATTTATTGTATGACTGTCTTTAGATTGTTGGATTTTTTGTTGGAGATGAAGTAATTATTGTCTTTCAGTGCTGATGTTGTTTTCTTTTTCCTATTACTGATGGGACGTTGATCCTAACTTTCACTGTAGATCCTTTGGTCACCTTTCATTAGCAGTACTATTGTTAGTGGTAATGATGTATTTTATTTTTTTTATGAATTTGGATTCATGATAATTTCTTCTGTCTATATCCGTTATCAAAGATACAATGTGTCGAGTAACTCCTAGATTCCTAGAATTCATGTGCGTTATGTAACTGGCGAGAGAGGGTGGAAGGTGAGTAACATATTTGCTAAGGCATTAAACCCTGCAAGAAAATCCTGGTTCTTCTTATTGCGAATTAGAGCGATGGGTTAGCAACTCATTTTCAATACCAGTTACCCATGAAACGGATGCTGAGAATTGTTATGTGGAATGTACAAGATAACATAAATAAATATGTTAAAATTCTTCTTATTGTGCCGTCTCCTTTTGAAGGTTGGTAATCCAAATGACAATTGTAGCTTTGGAAACTGCTGCACGAAAGATTTCTGTAGATGAGCGGTCAGACCATCTCCTCAGGTCTTTCAGCCACGAATTCTGGCGTCTTCTAACTGATCTTTTGCCCTGAACTTTACCTTTCAAAATGTATGTAATGACCCAAGTATTGTATTTTTCTCTCTTCGATTATGCTAAGTAATTCTTTTTGTTTACTCATGCGCCGAAGTACCTCACCATTGGTAGCTTTTTGTATCCATGGAATTCTCAGCATCCGTCTGTATATATACATTTCAAAGGCATCTATTCTTTTTTCTGTTTCAGAGTCCATGGTCCAACTTTCACAGCCATGCAGCAAAACAGAGAAAACGTAACAGCTGATCATTCGAATTCTAAACTCTAGACTAGGGTCTGATCTTGTAAAAAATGTTTTCATGTTTATGAGTGTTTTCCTCGTTTGTTCGATTCTTAATAGGATTTCTTTTTTTGGATTGCACTGGCTGTTGATATTTGCTCCCAAATATTTTATAGAAATTACCTGTTCTATTATTTGTACCTTGGCATACAAATGTACGTTTGTTGGTTTTTTGAAAATACTAGAATTTTAGTTTTGAAATCATTTAGATGTAAACCGAATATTTCGCTATGACAAACTACAGCATTTATTAAATTTTGTAGTTCTTGTGTGTTGCTTGCTATTAGGACGGTATCATCAGCATACCTGATATGGTCTATGCTGGTTCCTTAATCTTGATTCCACCTTGGACTTCGTCTAATGCTTTTCTGAATATAGATTCCGAATACAGATTAAATAATAGCAATTATAAGACGCAACCTTGTCATACTCCTCGTTGGATTCGTATATCTTAGGATATTGTGTGCTCTATTTCAATTGTTGCCGTTTGGTGCCAATATAGTTCTGAGATAATTCGCAAGTCTTGTTCGTCAATTCCAGTTGTTCTCAGAATTTTGATCATCTTTTTCGATGATCAATAAAACATCTATATTTACGTCTCTGCATCGTTGTGATAACACATTTAAGGCAAAAAGAACTTCTCGTGTTCCCAGTTCATTTCGAAATCCGAATTGAGTGTCACTCATCTGAAATTCACACTTCTTGTAAATTCGTGTATGAATGATTCTGAGAAAAGTTTTAAGGACATGAGACATCATGCTTAATATTCGATAGTTATCGCAGAGTGAGGCATTGGATTTTTTTGGTAATGTTACGAATTTTGATTTTAGCCAGTCTGATGGTATTTTACCTTTGTCATATATCTTATTGAATAGTGCTGTTATTAAGTCGAGGCTTTTACTTGCGTTGTCTGCAATTAATTTAATTATTTCGACATTGACATTGTCTGGACCAGTGGCTTTTCCGTTCTTCTGAACTTTTACTGCATAAATAACTTCTTCTTTTGTTATTTTTGGACCTTTTTCATTTATTCGATCATCCGTGGATAATTGAGAACAAGTTCTATCATCGTCAAAAAGTGTCTGAATGTATTCTTTCCATCTTTTCAGTTTGTCTTCTGTACCTATAATTATCTCGTTATTATTATTTCTTTACATTGTTTCCTGTCTCTTTCTTTGTCTACCTGCCATTTCTTTCACTTTTTTATAGACATTAAATGTGACGTATCTTTCCTGAAGTTGTTCAATTTCTAGGCATTTGGTTGCCATCCTTTCTTTAGCATCTCTGTACTTTTTTCTAATGATTTTATTGACTCGTTTGTATTCTAAAATTAATTATCTATGTTAAAATAGGAAATATTAAAACAGGAAATGGATATTATATAACTATAACAAACAAAAAAGAAGGGTCAAGGAAATGAGAAACTAGAAAAATACATCTAATTTTGGTCCTGGATGGATAAATATGAACATACTAGGGCAGGAGTCTTCCATTGATAAGGAGGGAATTGGAAAAATGCATTAAGGATTACAGTTTTAAATCTGAGAGAACTGTAACAGGTCACTACTTACTATACCTAAATGATGAGTGGTATCCCGCCGTGTACTACCAAAATCAATGTTCTCGTTATTGAAGACTCAATGTACTCAACAAAACACATACCAAAATTGTAGCTTTTAGTCCTCCATAATGATTAACATTATTCAGAATATCTGATAAAAATGAGGATATCCAACGCCGTTAACCTGGCAACAGCGCGTCGCACCTACCTTAGATTCCAATAGAATAATCTGGCTTCGGTGAAGGGGGGAGATAGACTCCACGAAACCCATACAACCCCGTTGGTGGGCGAACACATCGCGAGGGTGGTAAATGCTTGTGTAATGTACCTACCTACTCACATGTAAGATAATTAAAGTATCTATGTATTTCTATATAGTTTTTAGTCACCTGGTATATGTTATTTACAATTATGAAAAGTTCTCATGTATAATCACTAATAATTATTTGCTGTTAGAAATCAGAATCAATACTCTTCATAAATATTTTCCTATTTAGAATAAATAAGTTTCGCTAGTTTATTCACCTAATACTTCGTATCTATGGAATAATAATAATTTATTTCTCTTATTTCTTTGTTCGATAAGCTATCCGTATTTGCTATTTTAATATTAATATTTGAGTCCAATCTCTTGTACTCAAATCCATCCAGAAACATCGTTAAATAATTGTAGATAACAGAACTTATATATTCATAGTTTTAAGAAATAACAAGCAGAGTGTAATTTTCATCCTCTAATATAATAAATTTATACATGTCAATATATTCTGTTTAATTCCAAAACAAAGAGTTAGTCCGGAGAAGAAATAAACGCATAGTATTCCATAACAAAATTTGGTGTCAGAACGTGGGATATTAGTAGCAGAGTTCCTCTGATTGCTGATAGAAGGAGAGCTGAGGAATTTTTGAATTGACTTGTTTCCTTCGAGGAATCATTCAAAAAAAAACTGTCAGTGTGGAAAAATCGCCACTACAACTAATTACATTGGGGTCCAGTACATCCAGTTCGAAATCCAGTTCCAGTCATAACCCAATTGTAGTTCCATCGGAAGTAGAGGTGAACCCGTGGAATAATAGACTATGCGACCAACAACAATATTCTACTTGTAAGTACATTCTATCTTAAATTCTGTCTCATATTTTAAAAATCTTGTAAACGTATGTCTACTTTATATCCTGATATAAGTAACTTATTTGACGAACAAATACCTTCTCCCGACTCAAATTCTCTTTCAAATTCTTCTACTTCTAATTCAAATAAAATGTCAGTATCAATTGAAATAGCTGAAAAACTTCTCATTCGATTTGATGGTACAAAATCAAAATTATACGAATTCATAGACAATTGTGATAAAGCATACAATTTAGTAAATCCGCAATCCAAACCCATCTTATTAGCCATTATAGAAACTAAATTAACCGATAAAGCTAGGGCCATAACTAGAAACAGAACATTTGACGAATGGAAAGATTTAAAAGACTTCTTATTAGATGCTTATTCTGAACGCCGAACTGAAGGTCAGTGGCAATTGGAATTACATTCCTTACGTCAGATGCCCAGTGAAAATGTAATGTCATTTGCAAATAAAGTTGAAAATTGCTATATAAAATTAATAAATACACTTGATCCAGACTTATCTCCAGATGCAAGAAATGCATGTACTAAACTCTTAAAAACTCAAGCACTAAATGTCTTTATTAGAGGATTAAACAAAGACCTCTCTATTTTAATCAAAGCCCGAAATCCAGATTCCTTAGAAAGAGCTGTTGCTATAGCAATTGCCGAAGAACAAGAACAGTTATCAAGACAAGAAATTTTCAGACCATTCTGTAATATTTGCAAACGAAATAACCATTCCTCAAATAACTGTCGATATAAAAACAATTCAGATAGAAATGTTAGACATCTTCAAAATTCTAGTTTTCAAAACCCAAAATATCCTAATTCAAATCTTCAAAGGTCAAATTCTCAAAATCAAAATTATAAACCTTCAAATTCAAATTCCAATTCTGATTTTCCTCCAAACTTAAGAAAAGAAAATACCAACACTTCCAACGTTTTTGCAGATACTGCAAAAAACCAGGTCACGTTATAGAAGAATGTAGAAAACGCGAATTTAACAATAAAAACAAAAATCCAACAAATTCTTTAAACTTCCAGAATCCTCGACAACCAACGGTCGATTCTCGAGGAGTTCGTTCAGTTCAGGCCGTATCACAACCATCAACTTCTCAGTCACTTCCTATGTAGATTTACCCTTAGTAAATAATTCTAATCCATCCTCTTGCAAGTTTCTAATCGATACAGGCGCAGATATTTCTTTAATTAAATATTCAAAAATACTAAACATTCCAAAAATTTATTCTAAGTCTATTACTCTACGAGGCATTGATAAAAATGTCTTAAATCCAAATAAAACTATATGTAGTTGTAACGTAAATTTCAAGATAAAAGATTTTGTCCAAACTCATGTTTTCTATGTCGTAGAAGACGATTTTCCTCTTCATTTCGACGGTATATTAGGTAGCGATTTTTTTGAAATAAATAAATGCCAAATTGATTATAAAGAAAATAAATTAAACTTTAAAAATTGTTCTATTTCAATCGAATATATAAAATCTCCATTAAACAATGACAATGACGAATTTCTGAGAGATCAAAATATCGAGACAAGTTCTAATATCGATGAAATATTTCCTTATGATGCTAAATCCATAGAGGATCATTCTTATTTAGAAACCAATGATATCCAAATAACCTTAAGTAGTGAAGAACTACTATCCAATCCAATTCAATCTAAATCTAACTCTAAATCCAAAGAAAATTCAAGTCCAAAATGTGTAAAATCCACTGAGATATGCACAAATAAAACTTGTAACTCTTCACGAAATCATAAATCAAAATCCTGTTCAGAAGAAAAATCCTGTTCAGACGATCTTATACTAAATCAAAACTCTAATTCTAACTCAAGAAGTAATAAAACTATTCTATCCGCAAGAACTGAAACAATTGTTCAAATTAAAGTAATAAATAATGAATTAAGCGAAGGATTATGTCCCGAACGCGAAATCTTTAAAGGTGTATTTTTATGTCCTAGTGTTGTTAAAGTAAAAAATGATTTCTTTTTAACCTCAATCGTAAACACTACTGAAACGGATGTTGAATTAAACGATATTCAAGTAGCAATAGAAAAAATTCCAAATTTACAAAACAATGCAAATATACGAAAAATGTCTTCTTATAAAGATAATACGAATTCTAACAGAATTGCTAAATTAAAAAATGCCTTGAGAACAGATCATTTAAATAGTGAAGAAAAATCATCTTTAATTTCTATTTGCAAGGAGTACAATCATATCTTTTATCTGGAAGGAGATCAACTTACCAGTACAAATGCCATAACTTGCAAAATTCCTTTAAATTCTAATGTACCTATTAGCACTAAATCATACAGGTATCCTGAAGTACACAAACATGAAGTCGAAACTCAAATAAAAGGTATGCTAGATCAAGGTATTATCGAAGAATCAACTTCGCCATGGAATTCGCCCCTTTGGGTTGTGCCAAAAAAGGCCGATGCTTCAGCAAAGAAGAAATGGCGAATTGTTATAGACTATCGACGACTAAATGATATTACTATAGGAGATTCATTTCCACTTCCGAATATAGTCGATATATTAGACCAATTGGGTCATTCAAAATATTTTTCAACAATAGATTTAACATCAGGATTTCACCAGATCAAAATGGATCCTGAGGATTCTCCAAAGACTGCTTTCTCAACTCCGTCTGGACATTATCAATATTCACGAATGCCATTTGGATTAAAAAATGCTCCCAGTATTTTTCAAAGGCTAATGAATACTGTCCTCTCAGGAATACAAAATTACAGATGTTTTGTCTATCTCGACGATATAGTCATTCATGCCGATACATTAGAAAATCATAATAAAAGATTAAAAGAAGTATTCGAAAAATTGTCTACATTCAACTTAAAAATACAACCAGATAAGTGCGAATTTTTTCGTCGCGAAGTAATGTATTTAGGACATTTAATAACTGAATTTGGTGTCAAACCGGACGAAAAAAAGGTATGTGCTGTTACAGATTTTCCTATACCCAGAACACAAAAAGATATTAAGAGCTTTTTGGGTCTCACTGGTTATTATAGACGCTTTATAAAAAATTTCAGTGCTTTAACACAACCTTTAACAAAACTGCTGAGGAAAAATGTTGAATTTAATTGGACAAGCATTCAACAACAGTCATTTGAGAACCTGAAATCAATACTTTGTTCAGAACCAATACTTCAGTATCCAGATTTTACCAAACCCTTTGTCTTAACAACGGATGCTAGTAATTATGCAATAGGGTCCATACTTTCTCAAGGTAAAGTACCAGATGATTTACCTATTGCTTATGCTAGTCGTACCTTGAACAAAGCGGAATCAAACTATAGCACAACAGAAAAAGAATTACTTGCAATTGTATGGAGTGTTAAACACTTTAGACCATATTTGTACGGAAATAAATTTTTCATTTATACGGATCATAAACCACTCACATGGCTATTTAATGTAAAAGATCCCGGATCAAGACTCGTTAGGTGGAGATTAGCATTAGAAGAATATAGCTATGAAATTATTTATAAACCAGGTAAATTAAATCAAAATGCTGATTGTTTAAGTCGTCCTCCTTTAACCATATCTGAAACAAATATTTGCGAAGAAAACAAAAACCCGGCAACAATCACCTTACAAATAAACAAAATGAGTAAAGAAAATAATGACACTTATTCACAGTTCTTATCTAAATCCGAAACTATATTAATAACAAATGATAATATAAAAGAAACAAATGAAAAGATTACATCATTTTCACAAAATTTAGCATTGTTTGTTTCCGTAGATTTAAATTTTAATGAGATCGTTCAGAAACAAATAAATAAACAATTCAGTCATATAGAAAAATTGAAAGCCAAAAATCCAAGACTAAATGACATTATATATATTTCTGATCAAAATAAAAACTTTTATTACATATTTATAAAAAATAATTATTGGGACAATACCTCTTATGAAGATATATTTAATTCCCTAATAAAATTAAGAGACTGGTTATTAAACGATAAAATATTAAAAATTTGCCTACCCAGAATAACTTTTAGCTACGATAAATTAAGTTGGGGAAAAATTAGATCTATGATTAGATTTATTTTTAGAAAAACTGATATATCTATTATCATTTATCATGATATACTAACAAATCCTGAACCTGAGGAAATAACTACAATATTACAAGAGAATCACACTAGTCCTACGGCTGGACACTCTGGTTTTCATCGGACATACAATCGTATAAAAAAACATTTCAAATGGAATAATATGAAAAATGATATTAAAAACTTTATAAAAACCTGTGAATCTTGTCAGAAAAATAAACTCGTTAGAAAAAAATTCGTAAAGCCCATGGAGATAACAACAACAAGCTCAAATCCATTAGAAAAAATATTTTTAGATATAGTAGGTCCTTTACCTTTAACCGAGTCAGGTAATAAGTTCATATTAACATTACAAGATGACTTAACAAAATTTTCTCAAGCTTATGCAATTCCGAATCATGAAACCAAGACTATCGCTGAAAATCTGGTTCGTGGATTTATTTGCAAGTTTGGAAAACCCGATATAATAGTTACTGATCAAGGCCGAGATTTTACTTCCAAATTATTTTCTCAAATCGCCAAGCTTTTTAAAATCAGACATATAAATTGTACTGCTTATCATCCAGAATCAAATGCTGCATTAGAAAGGAGTCACGCTACTTTAGCAGACTACCTTAAACATTATATTAAAGCTGATCAATCCGATTGGGACGAATGGCTAGATTTTGCTATGTTTTCATATAATACAACTAATCATACTTCAACCAAATTCACACCATATGAACTAATATTTGGATATACACCTAATCTACCTAGCAGTATAATACGACCAGTAGAACTCAAATATACATATGAAGATTATTTAGATAATTTAACACTTAAGCTTAGAAAATCTCATGAGTTAGCAAAAACGAATCTATTAGAATCTAAAGTAGTCAGTAAAAAATATTATGACCAAAAGATTAATGACACCGTTTTCTTAGAAGGACAATTAGTATATCTCCAAAATGAGCAAACAAAGAAGGGTCAAACCAAAAAACTTACACAAAATTATAATGGACCTTATAAAATTCTAGAGATAAATTCTCCTGTCAATTGCACAATTTTAGTAAATAAAAAACCAATAAAAGTTCACATGAATAGATTGAAACATGCTTTTGTTTCAGGTATGCAATAATATGGCTGACAAATAGTGAACAAATTCACAAGAAATATACCAATACTCCTATCAACAAATCACCTGGAATCTATTACGAACACATAAAAAATGTTCAATTTATTGAAACTCATTGGAACATATTAAGTCATATTCCTTTACAACCTTTTACAGACAAATTAAATTTTGTAGATCTCACCTATCAAAAAACATTAAGACTGTGTCAAAACAAACCAGTTCTTATTGAATTACGATTATGCGATACTTCACTAAAACTCTTAGGACAAATCATACCTAGACTCTTTCAAGATGAACAAACTTTAAAAAACATAATTCTGCATGAACATTTTAGACCAAAACGCGCTCTATTTAATGCAATTGGATCTGTTTTCAGGACCTTATTCGGTACCTTAGACAGTGATGATGCTGAAAATTTCAATAATGCTATTAACAAAGCTGAAAGTAACGAAAATCATCTTCTTGATTTACTAAAACAACAAATTCATGTAGTAAAAGCCACGATTGCAAATTTTAATAACTCTATTACAAATCTAGACCGAAACAAAGTGATTTTTGATAAAAATTTTGAATCAATTACCAATTACACAGATAAAATGAATAATAAATATTTTAATTTAGATTTAAAACAAAAAATTGAAGAACATTTTACCTTACTAACTTTCTTTATAACAGAATTACAACAAGAATATTCTACTTTAATAAACGTTATTCTATTTGCAAGAAATAATAACCTTCATCCTTCTGTTATAACACCTGAGCAACTAATTCAAGAATTATCTAAAACGGTAACGCATTTACCTAGTACATCGACTTATCCATTTCCATTGACTATCGATTATGCTCATAAATATTTCGATATCATTTTACTTAAATATATATATTTTGATAACAAGATTTTAATTACGGTTAGTATACCTTTGGTTAGTAATACTCCTTATTCTCTTTTTAAACTAATATCTCTTCCTATAATTCATCCAACATTAAAGAGACTTACCTTTATTCTTCCATCTGTCAAATATCTTGTTCTTTCAGAAAATAGAAACATTTATGTTACTATTGATACATTAGAAGACTGTTATTCATTAGATGAAGAAAAACTTATTTGCAAAAATCCTGATACTTTCCGATTTACACACACTAATCCAATTTGTGAAACTGAATTGTTAACTTCAATAACAAACATACCATCTAGTTGCGATACTCGTATAATTCAAACAGAATATGAAATTTGGCATAAATTAAACAAACCAAATTCTTGGATATATGTTTTACCCAAACCAACAGATTTAACTTTAAGCTGTCAGACTAGTACGCCAATATCTATTGTTCTTTCAAACACAGGTATTTTTTCTACTTCGAATAATTGCAAAACTTACACCGGATCAACTATTTTGATATCTGTCTCAAATCCAAAAGAAAGTAATTTTCAGTCTATCATTCCAGATTTATCCCTTCCAGAAGTCTGTTGTGATGATATTAAGATAAATAATGAATCCAAATTACACCTTGTTCCCTTACAATTAAATAATCTCGATCGAGATGCATTAAATTTAGCAAGCCATAAACTAGATAATTTAGAGAAAATGACCTCAGAAACAAATATTAATTTTTCAGACACAATAAAAAATAGTTCTTATTTCACTTATGCAATCTTATTTTTGATAAAATGTATGTTACTTTATATTTTATACAGGATAATTAAATATTTTTACCGACGATTTCGTAGAAATCCGTCACATAGTTGTCAACAAATTACAAATTGTTTAACACTAAATATATGTCAAAGTAAACGAAAACATGTACATGAGACAGATTTAAGTATAGATTGTAAACATAATAAAGACAATAATTATAGTGAATCCAAAAAGTGTGAAGAGACTAGTTTCACAGAGACTACACCGATAAGACGAAGTGAAAGACTATCGAGACTAAAAGAAACTATTTAAATGTGTTAAAATAAAATAATAATGTATACAAATGTTTTATACCATTTAAATGAAAATTCATTTTACAATTATTTTCATTCTTACAAAAGGAGGTGTAATGTACCTACCTACTCACATGTAAGATAATTAAAGTATCTATGTATTTCTATATAGTTTTTAGTCACCTGGTATATGTTATTTACAATTATGAAAAGTTCTCATGTATAATCACTAATAATTATTTGCTGTTAGAAATCAGAATCAATACTCTTCATAAATATTTTCCTATTTAGAATAAATAAGTTTCGCTAGTTTATTCACCTAATACTTCGTATCTATGGAATAATAATAATTTATTTCTCTTATTTCTTTGTTCGATAAGCTATCCGTATTTGCTATTTTAATATTAATATTTGAGTCCAATCTCTTGTACTCAAATCCATCCAGAAACATCGTTAAATAATTGTAGATAACAGAACTTATATATTCATAGTTTTAAGAAATAACAAGCAGAGTGTAATTTTCATCCTCTAATATAATAAATTTATACATGTCAATATATTCTGTTTAATTCCAAAACAAAGAGTTAGTCCGGAGAAGAAATAAACGCATAGTATTCCATAACACTTGAAATTGTCTATTAGTTCAGAAAATCCCCGTCCCCATAAAAAAATTCCTGTTGATTCATCGAATTCTCCGCATATTTCGCAGTTTACGTTTAATCAATATCACCAAGTCTGTATGTTTGTGTGTTTCCCTTTATTTATGACAAAATATTAATAATAATATATTTATATAAATATAGGTATTTGACATCTGAAATTCTAAAGTTGTTAGATTGTTTGATTTCCCAGAAATTATTACGGGACACTGTTGTTCTCCTAAACAACGAATAATATAGTTTTTCTAAGAGAAGATCTCAGGCGGGGAGGGGGAATGGGAAAATCTCCCCTTTCAACAAGGTTCAAAACTAAAGAAAAATTGTTGAAACATAAGTTATATCATGTCAAAACACATTTGGTTTGATGTTTCGACTTCTGTGTGTAAAGTGTAAAAAAGGTGCGGTTTATAGACAAAATATGTACTTTCCCGAGTACTCTGCCTTGCAGAGATCAATGATAGAGCAGATAGAGCATCAACGGGCCTTATCTCTCACCGTACTATTCAGTCAATATTCAAAACAACAAACACATTAAGATCTATTTTGTCTAAAACCGAACCTAACAATGAACAAGAAAGGAGAAAGAAATGTATTTAATTGCATTTATAAAATACCTTGTGAATGCGATCAGTTTTATTTAGGTGAAACATCAAGGCCATTAAATGTTAGAATAAGTTAACATCAATCTTATATTAAAAATAGAGAATTTGATAGATCTCAAATATGTAATCACGCATGGGATAATGAACATAGGGTTCAATGGAATGATTCAAATATAGTCCAAAAGAAACGGATGGTAAAAAGAGAAAAATCAAAGAAGCGGCTCTAATTATGCCAAATGAGACCAATTGTGTCGCAAATTTATCGACAGAATGTAGTAGGATCTGGTTACCCATATTAAAAGAGGAAGTTATTAAAAGGAAAATACCAGTTTTAGTAAGTTAGTAACATATAGAGGATACATCATTCATGTTTTTTAAATAACAAACATATTAAATCCGAATTTGGTGTTTATTGAAAGTAAACTAAATGTACGACCAAATACTTACTATGTCGGGATAGTATTATGAGGTTTTTTTCCTGGTTTTTCCCTCATAATTTACTATGGAATCACTAACAGGAGAATTTTACTGTCATCATGGCATGTGTTTGTCTTTTTAAAGACGAATTACATGCTATGATTTTTTCTGACGGATATTCTCAAGTTAAAGTTGATTTCATGTAATCGAATGAACTATCTTACAAGTAAAGTCGTCCCAGGAACGCAACTCAACAATATTGGAAATATCATTTTATAGTCGTCTACTTTAAAATGTATAATGTATGTCTGAATTGTCAATATAAATGAGTCAGATAAAATTAAATTATTAGCAGAATTTTTCCCAAATAACAAAAAAACAAAATTTGTTTAATTTACTAATGTTTGTATTTTGAGAACGATTTCAGAAGTGGAAATTGAAACGTCAATAAATGCTTTAACCTTTGATTGTGGATTATTCCTATTTAAATAGTAATTACTTTAAAATGCCACAAGAAACTAGCTTCAGAACAATATTAAAATTTTATTGAACATTGATTTCAGGCGGGTAACTGACATTCAAAATCAACGGTCGCTTCAAGCGTTGTTTGTGAGAGAACGTTTCATTCTACACAAAAAGTGCTAATAAATATTTTTGTTTAAAATTATCTCAGCTACATTTTTATTTAAAACATTTTTTCTACGGCGTCCAGATTCTTGGTAAATCGATTTTTTTGCGTTTTTGGGGGTCTTAAGGCGAAGTCCGGGGGTTAAAGCGGTTAACTTTTTTGCATCTTTCTTTGGGGTCCCAAAATTATGGCAAAATTTAGTTTGTTCGTATGATTTTTGTGGTCAACTCTCTGACGACTGGACTATATTAACTCTTGTAATTTTTATTAAAACATATTCGCAGTGGACTGCGTAAAATCTACAGCTTATTGAGCACATATGCCGAAACACATGTTCGACATTACCTTCATTTTATTTGCATTATTTGTAATCTGACATTAGTAGACTTGACGTTTGTCAAACTGAGGATGGCATTTTACTTAGTGTTTTATTATAGTAATTTATATATTATTTAAATTACCCAATAAAGGAATTAGATTTATAAAAAGGTAAGTACAATACCCACTATAGTTAGTTTTAGAAAAGCTTTTACGGTCTTCTTATTCTTTAACGAAACACGACTGCATGATTCCTTGTGTAGATTTTAATGAAAGGTTTATTGTGTTATGGCGTGAATTATTTCCAGTTGCTGTAATTGTTAATTTTATAGTTTTCGGAGTTTTCTTTATTTCTTAGTAAGATATTGGCTTTAGCTATTCTATAACGTTTATGATAATGCCTCCCTCAGTAGTTTTATTCTGGTTTTGTAAGTTTTTGTGTTGGAATCTTTATTTCTATTTGATTTACCGTTAAATGGGGTGAGATTGATCAATTTTAACTTTATTTTTTTATATATTAAACATTTTTGTATTTGTACTCTCTCTAAACACTTCACGTATTATATTAATATCTAAAGAGTAATTATTTAACACAGTTTTGTTATAATTGTTAAGAAAATTAACTTATCTTATAAAAAGAACGGTGATAAATATTAGACCCGTGAATGGGATGAGATTGATCATGATGATTTTATAGCAATAATCAATCTCAAGCCTGACTAATTCGGTCAAACAGTTTTTCGAATTTTTATAAAGGGGTGAGATTGATCTTGCAGGGTGAGAATGATCACACTATTTCTATTGTGATCATTATCAGTTGGCGCTTCGTGAGTCCTGGCCTGCCTCAAAACATTTTTCCATCCTTCCCTGTCGAGTGTCAGTCTTCTCCATCCACTTACTCTAAGCTCCCTTAACTCTTTCATTGCTGATTTCATTGTAGCTAAATAAAACTGTTTAAAATGACTTTAATGATATTCGTTAATACATCAAGACCTAACAAAGGATTGATTTTTTTACATTGTTGCGTGTTCTTGTATCCTTAGAAAGGACATGGGACATATATGTCCCATTATTGTTGAATGGTGGGATAGATAAATCCCATCAGTAAAGAAACAAACTTATATTCAAAATAAAAAAAGTACATTACACAAAAAGAACATTAGTTCTTACGAATGTTGTGGTAAAAAACAATTTTTGCATAGAGGCACATTGCATGCTGTTCAAATAGTCGTAGTTCGAGTTTCTGATTTATTTTGTGAACATCTAAAGCACCTTCTCCTAGTAGCTATCTGTTGTGGCAAATGGTCTCCAAAGTTAATCATGTGTTTCTGTCGTTTAGATATTCTTCCAGAACGGCCACTTATTCGTCTTTTTACATTTGATTTCGATCTTCCTAATTCAAGTAGCTGCTCTGCTAGTGGCATCAGAAAATTCAAAAGTGAAATTTTTGTATTATCTTGTACATTTCTTTTAACCAAATCTTCCAAGAATTTACAATAGCGTACATAACTAATCTAGAAAAAACTTATCTCCACCATTTCGCAGATTTTCGCTCCATATCATATGTGCTAACGCTTTGATCGGCGAGATCTACTCCTCCCATAAAATTATTGTAAAAAATAATTGCTTCTAGACAAGTGAACTCAGCTTTTTCTCCAGTTTTCAGCTTTCTGTTGATAATTCCAATAGGTGCACTGTGACAATTGGATCCGCATCACTTCTTTCGTATCTTTCCATTTAGTCGCTAAAATTCCTTCGGATATTACTAAAACTTCATATTACCCGGCTACGTTTAATCGATTGGTCACATAGGTTCTTCAAAATGGAAAATTTAGGGTGTTTAGTAGCTTAAAAGTGAAAAATCTATCAAAACATAGACACACATCTGGTGACTATATAGTGCTGGCGAGAGTGTCAACAATTCGTTCTCCTAGAGTTCCAGTAGTTGGTGTGGATTTTTTTCCCGAGTAAATATTTAAATCGTATATATATCCTGTGAAAGAATCGCTTCGTTGCCATATTTTTATACCTCTTTTAACTGGCTTCATGGGAAGATACTATTTCAGGACAGATCTTAGTCATTGATTCGTCGATGGACTGATGGGAACTCTCAGTCCTTGCCATTACAAAAGTTAGTTTCAAACAAGAAACAACTTCATCGATGTAGTATGGTTTTGATGTATTACCATTTCTTTCAGGGTTATTATAGTAGGACTTAGATAGCAGGAGTAAACAGCGATCTATTGAAAGAGCTTTTTTTATGAGGGAATTCGAAAGTGGTTCGTAGTGTGAGATAGATGGTAATTTATTGTAATACATAACCATGATATATTATCTTTATCTATATTATCATCTATATTATTATTACCTTTATCAATATTTAATATTGTTATCCCATTTCTCTGGGTAGGAATTTCTTTTTTCGGACAAAAGTTTTGTATTTGGTATCCATTGTGCAGTCAATTGATTCCTTTCAGACTCATCTTCAGATATTACCCCGTTATCAGAACTTTCTTCGTCGGAAGCAGTGATGTTTACATCCACACGGTCAGGAGTATTCTCAGATACTGCATCAGAATCTGAGGCAGCATAATGTTCTTCCTCGGATTCATTTTCAGATATATTAGAGAGGTTTTCAATTTCTTCTTGAAGCTCTTTTTGTATTACAAAACGTCTACGTGATATAGTAAGTCCCCATCCAAACAATACGAATGGGATAAATCCAACCCGGTACAAACTACTACTGGGACACTACTAAAGTCCCATTTATATATATATATATATATATATATATATATATATATATATATATATATATATATATATATATATATATAACTGTTTTGGATGGGTTGGAGTCAATAATATTATCAATAATATTATTGACTCCAACCCATCCAAAACAGTTATATATTTGTTCCAAACGAGTCACAAGTACTTCTTTTTTCTTATTTTTATATATATATATATATATATATATATATATATATATATATATATATATATATATATATATATATATATATATATATATGTATATATATATATATATATATATATATATATATATATATATCTTAAATTATATATAATCGATTAAAAAAACAGAGCAGCCACTTTTTCTGTACGTGTTTAGTTAACATCAATTTCTAGGTTACAGACGTGATATGTGGGTTGCATACTACTAGGTAATGAGGAAGGAATGTCTAAAAATACGGATGCGTTCAAATAACATGGGTTTTGGGGACAAACATATGCAGATTTTTTGAAATCCGCTTGGACATATATGACCCCACAGTAATGTAAGGATTTAATCGTCCTGCACATCGTTCAGATACCTAAGTTTAGGTCGTCCCCTTTTTCTTCCGCCGACCGGCCCATTTAGCATGGTTATTTTAAAAGGATCACTTTCATCCATCCGCATAACGTGGCCCACCTATCTTAGGCGGTATATTTTTATTGTACTATTCTTTATTTATACAAAAAAAAACAGATTTTTAAGAACTACAAATATAATTTAGAACATATTAAAGAAAAAGAAAATTGGATTTAAGATTCTTTTATATTAATTACTCCGCGAAAATAATACATTTGTAACCTATCAGAAATCGTTTCAATGAAGAGAACAAGTACTTTATTAACACATATTAAAATAAAATATTTGATTTATTAATGGCACTTAAATATTTTGAAGCAATGTCCTGTGGACAGCCTCTGGCTACCTGTGCTGACTCTGTCTATAGTAACCTCACACCACTCTTCAGCATGCAGTATTTGCAGTTGCAGCTTGCCTTAAGATTTGCTTTCCAGTTGGCTTGTTATTACGCATCTAAACTAATTTCTTCTTTTACATTACAGTATTTTGGATTATGAATAACGTTAATAGAAGAATGGTTGTTCAGAAGTTTAGCAACAGGCCACCGTTTGACCGTAAAAAGAAAGAAACGAATGGAAATCAATTAAGAAAGTCCTTTCATCACGTTGAACAATCTTTCCGAACGATTATGAGTCATCTAGATGCGATAAAATCTGATTATGACATAAACAATTCAATTATTCCAGAAAATGAGAAAGAGATCAAAATATCACTTAAACCTAAAACGAATATAGCTCCGAAAATTATTCAAACTTTTCAAAACGCCACCCCTAAGAGGATGGTAAACTATTCAAAAAGACCTGAAGGTAAGAAATCAGGGTCTACAAAAAATGTGTCAAAAATAAACTCAACCGTAGATATGCCTGTTCAAACATTGTACAGAAACAAAAACCTGGCGTTTGGCAAGGTGATTCCTAATCACAAAATTATGAAAGATCTTCTTCAAAACTTCGAAAAATCAGAATCTTTTTATGTAAGTACTAGAGTTGATAAGTCTACAAGTACAACGGGTATAATCTGGCCTATAGTTGAAGCAAAAATATGCGGTACAAAAGAAAAGGTATATAAGAAGAGAAATGTTTCGAAAAGACCATCGAAGATTCCAACCCGACGGTGCTTGCATCAAGGAAATCGATCATTTGTGCACACCTCACATGTATCGACAGAAAAACAACTAAAGAGAACGACAAAAACTCAAAGCTTCGTCAAATCTAAACCAATTTTATGTGAAAAATCTGACGGAACGTTTGTTATTGAGCAATCCAAAATAAAAAACAACAGGAATGTTGTCAGAAATCAAACTGAAAAACTTAATAAAATAGGTAATAGAAAGATTAATAGACATTCAATACATCGGCAATTGGAGCCTAAAACTAGGAATTTAAGTAAAAACTATATAGCTATGATGAATTCGGTCAAGAACAGTTGTCCAAAGATTGAGACAAAGACTGATGTCACTAATACAGGTAAATTTATAAAATATTTTTATCCCTTCCTAGGGTTCTCTTTATCTTCTTCAGGTTGTTTTTCCTAATACACATTGGAGACTACCATATTTACTTTGACTTGGTTAACTGCATTCATAAAGAGTCTTTGTATTAGTAAAATCTAAAAAGCCTTAAACCTAGTCTTACTGCAATATTTTTGACTTACTTAAATTAATAATAGCTCATGAGCTCGTTTAATTTTTGTCTCCAATCAATGGTAGTTAAGTTAATATTTTTTGCTCACCAGTGTTGGTTAGTTTTTTGTATCACCTAGTTATTGAGCAATCTGCTTTATATAAATCATCAGCATAGTTTATATTTACAATATACTTCTTAAATAGTGATGATGAGTTTGATGTGATGGTGCATTGTCCTGTAGGTGATCCAGCTGTGAATATTGCTCAAGCCTTTGGTTTTTTTAAATTGTATCTACATAATAATATACCCAATAATCGTAATGTAGTTTTTTCTAATATTAGAGAGTTAAATATCTTAAAAGCAAGCGATTCCCTTGTAGATCCAAGCATCCATCATGTGGGTTATGAATATTGCTTAAACCTCGATGTGAAAGAAACAAATAGAAATAAGTTGTTTTATGATAAGTTGTTTTATGATTTTCGGAATGGCGATTAAATAGTGCTTAACAACTTCCTTATTTTTATAGACTGGCAGGTATATATGGTTAATGATATTGATATTGCTACAGAATTATTCGATGAAGTTCTTTCTATAGGAATTGCTTACTTTTTGCCATTGAAGAAATATAGAACTTCAACTTTTCCCAAGCGGTTCTCTGCTGATCTTAGAAGACTTCTTCTTCTTCTTAAAGTGCCTATCCGTTCCGGATGTTGGCGATCATCACGGCTATCTTTACTTTGTTTATTGCAGCGCGGAACAGTGGTAGTCGTGTTATACCACTTTCGTAAATTTTGAAGCCAGGAAATGCGTCTTCTTCCCGGTCCTCTCTTACCATTTACTTTCCCTTGGAGAATCAGCTGTAGAAGGCCGTAACGTTCTTGATTTCTCATTACATGTCCTAGATATTCCAACTTTTTAGTTTTGACGGTCATGAGAATTTCACATTCTTTCCCCATTCTACGCAGGACCTCCACATTAGTAACTCTGTCAACCCAGGATATACGTAAGATGCGCCTATAACACCACATTTCGAAAGCTTCGAGCCGATTCATAGATGCAACAGTCAGTGTCCATGCTTCCATTCCGTAGAGCAGAACTGTGAATATGTAGCAGTTCAATAGACGGCATTTTGTTTTTTGTTTTGTTTTAGAAGACTGACTATGGAGAAAAAACATGCTCACTATATTTATGCTAATAATCGTTCTGATGTCAATAGCAACAAAGTGCAAACTTTATAAAACAATAATACGCCCAGTGCTCACATACGGATAGGAAACATGGGCAATGACGACCCGAGATGAAGAGTTACTGCTCAGTCTTTGAAAGAAAAGTATTGAGGACCATATATGGCGGAGTAAACGAGCAGGGTCTGTGGAGAAGGCGATATAACTTTGAAGTCTATAGACTTTTTGGTGATGCAGATATTGTGAAGACCATCAAAATAAACCGCCTAAGGTGGGTGGGCCACGTTATGCGGATGGATGAGAGTGATCCCACTAAAATAACTATGCTAAACATGCCGGTCGGAAGAAGAAGAAGGGGGCGACCTAAACTCAGATATCTGGACGATGTACAGCAAGATCTGAGGGAGATTGGAGTGAGGGGCTGGAGAAGACAGACACTCGATAGGGAAAGATGGAAGAATGTTTTGAAGCAGGCCAAGGCTAACGAAGGGCTGTAGCGCCAACTGATGATGAATCGTTTTGATGATGACTATATTAGATTTTCCCACATAAGAGCTGAATATAAACAACTGTCTGAAATTTGCTTCAGAAACTATATCAAAGGTATAGATACTGGCCTAAAAAATGATCCAGAATCATTTTGGAAATATATCAAAGATAAGCGATCTAGTCATAACCTACCTTACTCCTAATTTTATTAGGTCCAATCTGCTACAAATGGTCAAGACATAGCTAATTTATTTATGAACTTCTTCCAAACTGTGTATTCACCAAATAACAACAACTTTTACATACCTATCCATCCATTAAATAGCAACTTTAGTACAAATATTTGTCCTTCTAAGATTATCATGACCGATATTTTTATCGGTCACGCACCGATCATGCACATTAAGCTTACTGCTGGCCTAGATGGAGTGCCTAATTTTTTATTAAAAAAGTGTGTCTGAACCCTTGTAATGCTGTTTGTTATATTGTTTAATAGATCTTTGGAAACCTCTACGTTTCCTTCTTCATAGAAAGAAAGTTATGTTGTTCCTATATTTAAAAATGGTCAGAAAGACATTTTGTAACTTTCTTGGTTATGTAAAGGCTTAATATCTCGATCACAACATAGTTTTCATAGCAAAAAATCCACTGCAACAAATTTGGTTTGCTATCAATCTAATATATTATCTCAAATGAAAGACTACAACAAGTAGATACAATATACACAGATTTTTCCAAAGCATTTGATCGTGTAGTTCACCAAATACTTTTGGGCAAATTAATTATTGTTTGCTTTCATGTCAAATTTGTTGAATGGATTAAAAACTTTACATCTGGTAGAAGTCAAAGAGTTAAAAGAGGTTGTCATCTGTCTGACAGTATCTTAGTAATATCTATAGTTCCTCAAGGAGGCGACACTTCTTCGCTTCTTTTTAATATCTTCGTTAACGACATCACTTCCTGTTTCCTAAATAGCAAATGTTTAATACTGGCAGATATCTTAAAATTTTGGAAAGTTATAGATAGCTTAAAAGATCAAGTTTTGTTGCAGAAGACTTACGCCGACTACAAAATTGGTGCAATCAGAACAAACTCCACTTAAATGTAAAAAAAGTTCTTTTATAAGTGTTTCTCGTAAAGTCAATAGAATTGAAACAAACTGTACTATTAATAATCAGCCACTGAATTAGGTTTCTTCTATTCGGGATTTGGCTATTATTTTTAATGAGAAGCTTACTTTCTGTGACCACATAAACTCTATTTCAATAAAGACATCTAAACTTCTTAGTTTCGTTACTAGGAATTTCAAGTATTTTTCCATCGATTCAACAAGATTAGTGTATTGTTGCTGGGTTCGAACTATTTTGGAATACTGTTCAGTTATTTGGTCACCCTATTTTCAGAATAATATTGATACCATAGAAAGAGTCCAGCATAAATTTTTGAGATATTGTGCTTACCATATCCAGACTACTATTGAAAACCATGATTATTCCCGTATCGAACACCAATTATCTTTACCCTCACTCAAGAACCGTCGTGATATGTCAGGAGCTATATTTATACATAAGATCATACATGGATTTATTGATTGTCCAAAGCTTTTAAGCCAGTAATTACTATTTTAATGGGAATAAGCCACAATTGAAGGTTAAAATACGTTTATTAACGTTTCAATCTCCACTTCGGAAATTGAGAAAACAGTTAAAAAGATTAGTTGTAGATTAGTAGTCTATTGGATCGAAATTTAAATGGATAAAACCATGATACTATGACTAACAAGATAGGATCTTCCCGTAGCACAAAATCGGTCGTGTTCGCGCATGCCGTCATTGGAGATCAGATTTGAATTCTTGTTAAAGTTAAATGGGATTTTTATGCATTCTGTGATGAAATTATTTAATTAGCAAAATAATAATATTAAATAAAGGTTTAATAATTACAATAATCGTACACAAAAGGATATCTCCAAACTATTTAATAAAGATTATTTATTGACACATACAAAAAACTGACATTACGAACGTGCAAGTCTCCAATTACGTCACGACTTATGCGCAATATCTTATCTTCTTAATCATAGTATCATGGATAAAACTACGTCGTAGGAAAATATTGTTTTGCTCAAGTTAATTAAAAAATCTAAATCAATTTTACATGTAGCATATTTAGGGCTTGAACATTTAGTGGTACTAAGGTTTTTTCGATAAAAATAAGTTTGAGTTCTCCAGATTCCATTGTAATAGAGAAATATTCTTGTTTTTTATTTTCAAAAGTACCAATAAATCTAATATTTGACAAAAAAACACATTCCAGATCACTTCGAATGGTCCAGAACAGAAACAGGCTGGTCGATCTCAGACGTGCCTGTAAATAGGCCAGAAGACATCAAATTCCCCAAAGAAACAAAAGAAGCCGTCGAAATAATGATACAGAACTCCAGAAAATTCCTAAGGACACCTTTAGCGAAGTATTTAAAAAACGACGATCAGCTGACTATACAACCAGCAATATCGATAAAAAGGGCGGAAAAGAAGATCGGTCCGTTTACAGTGTCTACTCCAATGGAGCGTGTTTCTAGTTCTAAGGAGAACTGCGCGATCGGAGACCATTATGCAAATAGAGTGCCTTCGTCAAAAGGTAAACAGAAAAATTATTTTATTATTTTTATTATACAAATATGATTGCAAGTTTGTTCTTTTTTTGCCTGAAGTCTACAATGTTCTTTGCGGTGGGGTTATTATTTTTTTTTATAGTGTTCTTAATCTTCAGACACTAACCTCAGCTGTCTTCTTTTTCTCTATTATCTACTTTTTTGATTACATCGAATCAGAAGATGGATCAAGTTTTATATCTGATAAAGAAATGGAGTTTTCAACTTCAACAACATGTAAAAAAAATTGAACCCTAAGAGATGAGCAGGATATATTTGCTATATTTGCTTTAAAAGTTCAATTTGTTGAAGTTTAAAAAGCGCTAACGAAGACGATTTTGTTAAATTGCAAATCAGGTGAAATAAATTAAGCTATTTCACTTAAAAGATTATTCGAAGAAGATAAAAAGCTGTCTAAAGAGGCCATTTTGACGAACCTTGCGAAGATAAACGTTTCCAAAATCCAGAAAGTTTGTTCAAAATGAAAATATTTTATGGTTATTGGACATTATTAAATTGCTTTCTTTCAAAGTACCAAAGAATGAAATTGTTTCCAATTTTAGTGTAATACTCATCTATTAAATAAAGTACTAGAGTTTGTTGAACTATATAAATAAGATATATCTGAATCATTTGCCAGAGAAATTCTCAGTTTTCGGTCCACCTTCAGAGATGAAATAGAAAAGTCAATGTAGTCGTGCATTAAAGAACTTGCTGATTTATTAATAATAAAGAATCATTTTATGTCACGCAGCTTTCCTAAAGTATGTGCTACATTAACCCTGCGTTAGGCGCGTGTTTAAGTATGACTTGGTTGGGCGTGTGGGGGACAGTCGTCACTCATTTTAAATTGTCGTATTTTTGCAAAAAAGATGTTTTTAAATAAAATAGGATGAAAGATAAGTAAATACTGGTTATAATAACCAATTTTTATTCATAAAGTTAAAAACAATACACATTTCAATTAAAAATCTGAGAAAAATGAAAACAAGAAATATTATCAGTCCATTATTAGGTTTTGATTACAAATGTCTTTTAAATGATCAACTCATGCCCACTTGCGGCACTTTATATACCATCTTCGGGTTGTTTGGTCACGTCCCCATCCACAACCATAACATCTCCCACGTGACGATGCTATAGGTGCATCCTGGAGCTCTGGTTCTGGAGCATTTATTAATAGTTTTGCACGTCTACGAATTTTAGCTTGGAAGAGCCAAAATTGTATAGCGGTTGCTGCCAAGTTAACTCTTTCAAAAAACCAACCCTCTTCACCTTTTTATTTAACGCTTACGCTGTAGCATAGTACGTATAAATGTATAAAGAATTTATTTGCGGCTATATACAAAATATCGTAAAAGCGTAGCAAAGCGTAACCAGAGTAGCAAAAGTACCCATTTTTTGCACAAATTTGATCAACAAGATCAACGCCTACCTATATTATAGAACGAGACTATCTCTAGTTTTTGTTTGCCATATGTGGAGTTATCTATTGCATCGTCAAAAGTCATACTAGATAATAAGAGAACCACTGTTAAGGGTACAGTACAATATGATACTATTGTACAATCATTGTGAAAACCAAAAACGGATATCAATGGTTGTCTTTCTTTTCTTGGTAACAGTTCTTTTGTTATTTCTTCCTAGTAAACAAATTATCACCGGTAATGTTCCTGTTTGTATATTTTATCGGTTCTATCAAGCGTAAACAATATCTTCTGCCGAATTACTTACTAAATAAGGTCAATCAGGCTTTGTTCCAACTTATGGTTTCAGATTGACAGTATAGGCTGTATGCTATCAACTAAGGCAAAAACTTTCAAACCATACTTAGCTGGTTTACTAAGAATGTACTGGCGAAATGAACACTTGCCTCCAAATGCCAGTAATTGTTAGTCGACTGTTGTATATAGTCGGTTCGCTATATTTACGCGGGTTTCGGATTAACAAAATTATGCTTATGACTTATTGATAACCAGTTGCAGTAAACGACTTCCCAGAAAATTAGGTAAAAACTGCATTAATGGTCATATTTTAAAATACATTAAAATAACATTAGTGTAGGTATAAATTTGTTACAATATTGCAGTTGAATTGATTCTTTGCCAGTGTTGATATTGTATGTTTGGTGGAAATATTTAAAAATGCCTAGACGTGTGTTAGATGTAGATAGTCTAATTTGTAGTGTACATAAGTATTTTACGGATGAAAAAGAAAATGGCGGTCCTTTAAAATCGGTAATGTCTGTTCAACAACGCGTATGTGATGCTCTAGGAATTAGTGAAACCAAACTAAGAGGAGTATTACAAAATCGCAATAATGAACGGCCGAAAGAAGATCACCGAAAAACTCGCCTATCATTGAAAACGAAAGATATTCCAGATGGAAAAAAATTTGAAATTCGTGATACCATTTCTCGAATGCGAGCCAACAAGGAACATGTGATCTTAAATACATTTCTCTCGGAATTAAAAGATAGAAAATTTGACGAAATTGGCAGAACAAGTCTATGGCAAGTGATACATAATTTGGGTTTCAAATTTCAAAAGGAGGATAACAGAAAAGCCCTTTGTGAAAGAAGTTCTGTTGTGCATAAAAGAATTAACTTTCTAAGAAAATATTCTAAATTAAAAGAAGAAAGGGCAAATTTTATATATTTAGACGAAACATGGATATTTCCTAGGGGTGCAACCAAGAGAATATGGCAAGATGGTAACGTAAAGTCCATCAAACATACTGATGGAGAAGGGAAGCGACACACAATTTTACATGCAGGGGGGAAATCGGGTTTTATAGAAGGTGCTGATTTAATATTTTTATCTAAATCAAAATCAAGTGACTATCACGATAATATGAACACAGAAATGTTTGTAAAATGGTTACATGAAAAACTTCTCCCAGGTTTAAGTGAGCCCAGCGTAATTATTTTAGACAATGCACCTTATCTGAAGTATTAAACAAAAGTCCAACGAATTCTTGGACTGTTAATAAAATTAAAGAATGGTTGACAAAACATATACCATTTACACAACATATTTTAAAATCAGAATTATTACGCTTGGCAAATATCCACGCAAAACCAAAAACCTTTGTTGTGGATCAGATTATTGAAAGTTACGGTCATCAAGTTTTACGTCTGCCACCGTATCATTGCCAGTTTAATCCCATCGAATATATATGGGGAATAGCAAAACAATATTATGACAACCATATTGGGCCTAACGGTTATAGCGACGACGCAGTTCGGGAAACTTGTCGAAAGGCACTTTCAATTGTAACTCCAGAAGTGTGGTGCAACTGTATATTCAAGTGCGAGAAACTAATAGAGAATTGGTGGACTCGTGAAAATAAAATAAACGAAATAAGTCCAATCATAATAACAATTAATGGTGATGACAGTGATGATGATGACGATTATGATATTTTTGATGATAATGACTGATTTTCATTTTGGTTGGCAAGTTAAATTTTTTTATTTTTCATTAGAAATTCTCTCCATGGAACAAATATACATAGACCATATTTTCTGTGTGAAGTGTAATATAAAATTATTATTAGGTTTATATTAGCCACATTAGACTCCATTAATGAAGTAATTCTCCTTATTATACTGTCAATTATATAAAAGAATTTTCCATTATTATTTAATTAAAAAAAGTTATGGATTATTTTTCATTTCATTTGACCAGTTGATATTTCGCCAAAGAGCAGGTAATTAAAACTGGGTACTTACAATAAAATTTTTAATCCGAAACCTGCGTAAATATAGCGAACCGACTATAGTTGCCAGCAGTGTAATATTTTTGACAGTTGTTGTTAAATATAGTCATAACTTCGCTGATGGGAGCTAATTTATCAATTTCTCGCCTCTGATTTCTATCGTGTATATTATCCAACAGAATACATCGCAACAAAAATCTAAATCGCTTCTCGCTCATCGATAAATAACAGGATTCTAGACCTTTCCGGTTGAATTATCCCATAAGTCCCTGAGATCTTTTCTAGAACACCACAACGAACTTATTAGATGAAGCAATCCAATGAAATCTTTTATTCCAAAAGTTTTAGTATGTCTTGAATCTCTTTCACGAAAAAAATTTTCTCCCATTTTATATATAAAGGTATTCGTACAAGTGAATATAATTCCCAAAAATAGCTCAAAAATATCTAGTTCATTGCGTGTTGCACGAACCTTGTCTTTTGAAGAAAAAATATGAATAATATATAAATATTTCGAAAAATAAATTATAAAATATGTACCTGACATCAAAACGTAACATAGTTAGGCACACGGGTGACAAGCGTCAAGCAATAACCTTTATCCAGTAACAACAACTAATTCCCGGCGGCAATTTGATCTCAAACAATTGAGACGATGAGTTTACTTATTCAGTCTTAATATAAAAGTACATGCGCGGTGACAAGGCCCAACCGAGCCAGTTGAGTACAATGAGCGTAAATATATGCGTAGTTTACGTCTGACACCCCCGCGACTAACGGATGGTTAATGTTGTTTGTTACAATACCTGTGACTACAACTAGTGCTGAATGGACATTTTCGAAACTGAAATTAATAAAAACCTATTTAAGAAACTATATTGGACAAAACGCGCTACGTAACTTCGCTATTCTGTCTATTGAAATATCTATTGTACGATCTTTAAACTTTAATGATGTTATAATAAGTTTGCGGAACCGAAAGCTCGTAAAAAGAATTTTATTAATCTTCTTCTTCTTTTTATCATATATACATGACTCTGTCTGTTTTTCAATGTGCCTCCAGTAAGTCGTCCGTCGTTTCATCGTTTTCGTGGTCTTCCTATTGGGGAATCGTCTCTTGCCGTCTTTACTACTCTATTTGTTATCATTCGCGTTCTATTCTACTCTTCTATTTCTTATCCAGTTCTTGATGTTCTCCACCTTGCATCTACGTCGTATATCTGTACTTTTTAGCTCTGACCCATAGTGTCTTACCATCAATTTTTTTAAGTGTTTTCATCTCTGCTTTTTCTAATATCATTTTTGTTCTCTCTGTGTCAGGTCTTGTTTCTGCCGCGTATGTCATTATTGGTCTGATGACTGTTTTGTAAATTCTGCCTTTCATTTCTTTCCCGATATTTTTACTTCTCCATATTGTTTCATTCAGGCAGCCTGCGGTTCTGTTTGCTCTATTCCCTTGATCTTCCACTTCAGTTTCGAGCTTTCCGTAGCTAGATAATGTGATGCCTAGATATTTAAACTCCATCACTTGTTCTATTATCTGACTTTCCAGCTCCAATTTACATCTTAGTAAATTTGCTGTTTTAACAATGCATTTTGTCTTTTTTGGGGAACTTAACATGTTAAATTTTCTGGCAGTTCTATTAAATTGGTGCAGCATACGTTGTAAATCATCTTCACTTTGAGAGAGTAGTATTGCGTCGTCTGCATAGCAGATTATTTTAAGTTGTTTTTCTCCCATTTGGTATCCTTTTTTAGTTCTTACTTTTTTTTTTATTTCATCCATAATCAGGTTAAACAATAGAGGACTCAGGGAATCTCCCTGTCTTATCCCAGTGCCAACTTGAATAGGGTCGGTTAGTTCTTCTTCTACTTTTACTTTTATTGTGTTGTTTTGGTAAATATTTTCGATCGTTTTGATTATTCCTATAGAGGTATTTCTCTTGCGTGCAGTAAGTGGATAATGTCTTTTAATTTGACCCGGTCAAATGCCTTCTTAAGGTCCACGAAACATAGATGTGCCGGTTTGTTAAATTCTAACGATTTCTCTTGCACTTGCCTCATTATAAATATTGCGTCGGTGCATGATCTTTCCTCCTGAAACCTTGTTGTTCTTCTGCTAGTGTTATAATTTCATTCAGTTTATTTGTTATCACTTTGATTGTTAATTTTAGTGTTGTGTTTAATAAATTAATTCATCTGTAATTTTCCGGGTCCGATTTGTCTCCCTTTTTGAAGAGAGGTATTATGAAGTAGGTAGTTGCCGTAGTCGTCTTCATAAGACCGTAGTCGTCTTATGAAGACAACTACGGCAAGAAATATGGACAATTTTATTAATAAATATCTTTTAAACCTATTATTTTATTATAAATATATGTAATACCTATGCTTTTGAAAATTAGATATTTAACTAAAATGGACGCAATGTTACTGTGGGTACCTATATAAATGATTTATTAAAATCAAATTACAACGTGACGATTGTAAGGACAGATGGTAAGGTTACGCCACTGACTGTTCGTCAAGAAAATTCTATCTCAGAATATACCTATCGAAGTGTCATTTTACAAAGAAATCATTAGCTCTATTGCATGCACAGCTTACAAAATAATTATTGTTATTATAATAATGAGAATTACAAAATATCTTTTAAAGTAGGTATATAAAAAAGATGTTATAACTAGTAAAAATATCTACCTACGTTATTAACTACTGTATAATTTATTTTTCAGGAAATTCTCGAGTACATTGTAAGAGAGGATCAACTCAAAAACAGAAGGTTTTAAAATAATATTTCTAATGTACGCACAAAATAAATTGTCAGTCCTTGTTTTGTTTTTATTTGTACACTTGAGTATTAGATAAATTCAACAATAATTTCATTGAACGCAGTATTGAAACCAGGATAAAATACAAGGAAAAAATAGTGGTCAGAAAACAAGTTGCAAAAAATCAACACCGTTAAAATAGATACATGCCAGTCGAAAACTTAATTGGCACATCGCTCCAACTGGTGACAGGTAGCACTCTTAGAGTGCACACTCAGTAAAAAACATATTTAATTTAAATAAAAATATATTCGAAATAAAATAATAAAAAAATAACAATTATATCTTAGATAATATGTATAATTTAAATGTCAATACTAGCGACCACGGATTACTATCGTCGTCTCGATGACCCACTGTTCAATATCTACGAAAAATAAAATATAATTAATGTCGTAAAAATCGAAACGAAAATACGGTGTTATAATATACATAGGCTGAAGAGAAGGAATGATGGGTTAGAGGTAGACGGATCGATCAACACTCGATTCGGCAAGGAGCGGGAAGTGACTGATCAACACTTAGACAAGGAACAGGTATGTCTCAAATCAACATTCTAAGATCGGTTCGGAGCTAGCTACCAATAGATCAACACTCTAGCAGAAGTGATTCTCTTTTGCGGCATACCCTATTTTATACCGTTGGCTGTCTTCCACCTCTATCGCCGATCGATGGAAGTAGAACTTAGCGGGGGGACATCATTACAAATTGTAGCAAACAGTCAGCACCATCATTATTAGCCAGTTTTAAGACCACTGCAAGACATAGGCTTCTCCTGTTTGTATCCAGAGTGCACGGTCTTGTGCAGTACGGATCCAATTTTTCGCCATCTTTCGAAGATCATCTTGCCTACATGTAGGTGGTCTTCCTCTGTTTCATTTATCTGTTCTTGGTCTGCATTCTAATGACTTACTTGCATCCTACCCAGTTCTCCAGGAGAGGTCCATTTTAATCTGCCAGCTCTCTCCCCAACATCTGTAACTTTGGTTATGTTTCGTAGATCTTGAAGAAAACACAGTGATCGAAGACTTTCCGCTTTAGGTTATCGGGTATATTACCGTTTAAATGCGTTTTTAAGAGCTCCCTATATTGCTCATCTATGTGCTATTCTTCATGATATCTCACCTGTTTGGCTATCCTTGTCCCCATTATGTTATTCTAGTTTTGTCTCCAAGGTATTTATTAACAAGTTCTACTTCGTTTTTCTGAATTTTTAAATTGTTACTGGGCACGAGATTCATTATGTATTTTGTTTTGGAGATAATTATTTTTAGACTAATTTCTCTGCAGGCTCTTTCTTGTTCTTCAAAGATGATTGTTTTCGCCTAGGTCATCTCCTTCAAAGCTTATTGGACGATAAAATAGATAAAATCCAATCAAACAAGCAAAGTGGGCAAACTGAATCAGTTCTCTTCGAGAATCGACAAGAACCAGTTCAATCTGGATTGAGAATGACCTGTGAAACGTTGAAGAAAACGTCGCCGTCGTCAAGAAAATGGTTTTTGTAAAAACCAAAAACCAAAGCAGCTAATTCATTGTGATACTGGACACTGTTATACTTATTGTTTAAAAGTTGGAGAATAAAAGAAAGAACACTGCTACTTCATCCTTTTATTGAAGACTTTTTGTATAAGAATCTAAGCAAATCATCAGTTCATCTAACAGTAATAAATTGAGCATACACCCATAGAGAAAATTGCAAGATATTTATTTTACCAAAGATATATAGCTCAAAAAAGTTGGAATTGGTGTAATAGCTTAACTTATGAACTATAAGTAATAAAAACGTTCATTTTTTTTTTATAAGAGAAAGGATAAGGGAAAGTATAAAAAATGGGATAGGTATACTTTCTAACATGAAGGACAACCAGAATTCCAAAAGCACTGCTACTGTTTATTAATTAAACATTTATTTTATAGGTTTATAAAGTTTATGTTTTATATTTGACTTTAGGTAGCATCCTTTGATCACGTTGTTAAAACACGTTAAGCATGGTGAGACATCAACGCAATGTCTCACTATCCGGTAAACTTATGCCGGCGTGACATCAATAGACGTCTCATGTCAAACAGAAAATAAGACGGCGTGGCTCACTGTAAAGTCACACGATAATGATAAATTTATGGGAGGCGATAAATAGCCATCTATAGAAACATCTAATGTGAACAGGTCTGGAATGTTTGGACACATTCAGTACTTAGTCAACTGAGTGGCATCAATGAGGAGATATTGTATTTCAAAAATAAAATGGATATAAAGTAAACAAAACATTTATTAGCAAAAACTTGGTTACAAAAATAAAGAGATATTTTTATTTAAATAAAAAAAAATCGCATTACTTTGATTTTGTAGCAGAATGCGTTTCAAAAAAACATGTAACATAAAAACTCTTTTTACAAGATGTACACTGCCATTTGGTTCTTGGAGTTTTGCTTTGTGCTTCTTGCCATCCTAAAGTTTCTTTTTTTTAAAGCATAGCACACAACACATCGACCTTAAGCGTGCTCTTGGCCGATGTTCTTGGCCGATACAAGCTCATGAGTTACATCGTTGATTGAATAACCCAAACTGAATAACCCCATTTGGGTTATTCAATCAACGGTTACATCTAAAAGTGTCAAGGCAAGATGCTCTCTGAATTCAGTAATCTGTAATTTATTTTTTGTTATTCCCTTATAACACAAGTATGCATTCACTAAAGCAGAACCTAAAATTAGCTCGATCGCGCTAACTTCCGGTACCATTTCGTTCCCTTTCTAAGAGAATGCGAATATGCTTTCAATTGATCCGAAAGATCAATATAAGCTTTGGCTTTGTAATAATTCGCGATGGCTTTTAGTTTTTCTCTCTGTTTTCCACGTTGTCTCACTCCCACTACCTCATCGGTGTGTTTTGTGCTCAACAGCAGCACATCTCTCGTATCTTTCCATTTCGTCATAACGACACCTGTACCACTTTCCTGGGCAAATACTTCATATCTTTTTAGTTTTTTTTCCATAACTTCTTCCGCGTTCAGTTTTCTGTTCGATCTTACAGTTCCAACAATATGTGTTTTTCTGTTCAATAATTGAGATGCTAAATACACACTAGTATAATAGTTATCCGTATGGAGGGTTCGCCTTTTGTCCAAAAGATTGTCCATCAAACTCATGACTATATTCGCTGTTGCATTACTGATACCATCAGTTCCACAATACACTTGTAGATTATAGGTATATCCACCAGTTGTACAAAGTTTGTACAATTTGATTCCAAATTTGTCGACCTCTAAAAGGAACACGAGTTTCGTCAATACAAACATCTGGTCCTGGCACAAGAACGTACTGAAATCTTTCTATCAACTTATTGATCAGTGGGGTCAACTTTCTAAGTTTATCATTTGCAAAGCTCACATCCTCGTTATTATTGAAATGCCACATTTGAAGGAGTTGCTCGAATCTGTTTCTTGGCATGAGATCTTTTTCCTTGTTAACGTATAAAAAATTAGTGCTCCAATAAGCTTTTAGACGTGGTAGCTGAACTAAACCCATCCAAATAATTACACCAAGAAATATTTCCATTTCTTTGTTATCAGTGGGAACCCATCCCTTTACGTGGCCTTTTGGCTTCTGCTTCTCTCTCAACACTTGCTCGGCATAAAGATTGGTTTGGTACACCATGTGGTCAACAATCTCATTTGTAATAAATAGTTTAAAAAAGTCGTATGAAGTCTGCTCATATCTATCATAGAATTCAGCTTTTATTCCAATATCAACACTAGAGAAATCAAACGTTCTTAGTGAAGTACCATCAACGGGTCTGAAGTACCATCAACGGGTCTGAAGTACCATCAACGAGTCCCCATACTATTTGAGTACCCTAGGTAGTGTTATTTTCTTCATCGGCGTCTTCGGATATATTTCGAGCTATCACATCTTCAATAGTTTGATCAATCTGTAACAAAATAACTGCTGTGATCCAAAAAATTTTCAGTTGATTTATAATAGCAATGTCGCCAACAAAAAAGAAAGATCTGAACTTAGCTTACTCACCATACTGTCGTCGTGTTCAGTTGTAGGTTCACTGATACATTCAACTGACGTGGATGGAGCAAGTTCTCTTTCAAGATTGATCGCATCAGTGGTTTCAAAATTTTTTGCATGTTTTGTATGAGTTTCTTCGTCACTACAGGTTGTGTCACTACTATCAGGTACATACTCATCGAATAAATAAACGTCCCCAAATTCACTTATTTTATCATCTTAATCAGATAACAATTCATCCCACAATGTTTACAGCCTACGTTGCTCTTGTTCATAATCACCGTTAGTCATGCTGCTCTCTTGATGTTTCGACTTAGAATTTAGAATGATGAAATGTGCGTAGTCAATGAAATCAGAAACAAACAACCAACTTGTTGACATGCGCAAAGTGTGACATCACATTCATGTCTCGCCGTCTCTGTAGGCCGATATTTTCGGAAAGACGGCGAGACATTAATGTGGTGTCACGAGAAAAATGATAAAAAATACGTAAAATTTTGCAATATTGGAACTGAACTATATGTCAGAATTACCTATTGAGCATTCTATTTAACAAAAAATTAAAAAAAAACTCCCGTCCATGCGGAACTTTTTTTACTTAGTACACCCGTGCTTAACGTGTTAAATAAATGAGAATTTATTTTATATTAACAGCGAACTACCAAGCGAACACTTCAAACGTTTGTAAAGTTTGAGTTGAGCAATTCACGAAAAAAAAGTAACAGTCCCTGATATTTAGTGTATGCTGATGATGTAGTGTTAGTGGGAAATCATGAAAACGATTTATATACCAAATACGGATGTTGTTTATTATACCAATTAGCATTTAGTCTTAGATCCACCTCAAAAAGCTTTGTACGACTGTCGCAAATAATAACATTAGGGTTAGTAATTTAAACATACCAGTAGGTTTAAATTACTGAGTAAGAAATTTTTAATCGATGTTTTATTAATATTTACTGGTAACAAATTTTTTTGAACTTCCGGAATATAAATTTGAAGATTATAAGTAAACATTTTTAAGAAGCTTTTAATAGTTCACACTCTGATTCACGTGCTACCTCAAATCTCGCTAATTGGACAGATTAACATATCCCACATGTACGCTAAAAATGTTTAAATTTGATAAATGTGCGAGCGGCGAAAGAATCATTCTAATTGCAAATAAATAAGAGGAAATGGACGTTCTCAGATAATGATCAGTTCGAGAAAGTTCTTTAAGAAATAATTTCTGTTTTGGTAACGATTTCCGAGGTGGTCAGCCGAAAACGAGATTAACGATGAATGTTGCTTTCCGTAGAGGCTAATAAAGGTAAGAGCGCACGTGTCCGGATCGGCCCGTAACGGAGCGCACCACAACGATCGACAATTTAATATATTTTTGTATTTAGGTAAATGAATCAGCGTGCACTTTACCGATTCACATCACAACGTGGCGAAAAATCGTAATGAAGTATTTTCGCGGACAGGACGAAATAGTTTTTAAATGTTGTATTTTGTTCTGTGAAATCAGTTTTTTATGATAGATAAGAGTTGTAGATATTTTTCATACCTCATTTTAAAGTACTAATTCATTTGCCATGTTTCGCTTTTTACAAGTTTCATAAATCCATTTATTACACTTCCTTTTGGAAAGTTTATTTTGTTGTTCTTCCTTCTCGCACGACAAAACTAACAGCAGTAATTTTTGGATCTATCTTCCATGAATCGTAAATATAAATTCACTGACTGAGTTGGCATGCTTTTGCCAGTAAATGCGCGTTACGGCATTTAATTCTGGACGGTAGCCGCGCTTTCCGTTGTCCGCCGATTCGGTCAATTGCGCGCGTACCTTAAGAAGAATATATACTAAAAAACTATCTTAAAATTAAAAAAAAAACGTACGATGAAGTAAAAACTTCTGATGTAAAATGTATATATTTATTATAAAATTTAAATTATAATAAATATATACCATTTTACATGAGAAGTTTCTTTATTGTAAGTTTTTTTTAAACTACAATATACAGCCAACCACTGAGATTTTCCCTTTTAATTTTTTTTTATCTTAAAATTATATTAATCCTTTCAAAATCATTACAGTAACCAATGACATCACAGAAGTGTTTGTAGGGCCCATAGGCTAAACGCTTATGTTCAAGATACCTCAATATGATGCCGAATATACATATATGTGATACAGATAACCGATAACAAAGTTTCTCATTCCAGAATCTTATGTAATAAATGAAGTACAAGAAAAACTAGTGTAGCAAACATTCCGGGGTATTATATAATATTGTTACGACACTTCCGTAAGATTTATTCCATATAGAAAAAGTCCCATGAAGAAAAAGAAGAAGTATAAAAAATCTAGAATCTTATAGGTGTTATCGGAATATCCCGAAATGTTTAGTAATGTCTGGAACGTCATAAAATGTATATATGTATACAGAAAATTGGCAGTTCAACAGTTCAAGTAACAGTAATGATGGAGTATTTGAATAGTTCTGTCATTCAGTTAAAGTTGTTATCAAACATTGTAGTAGTGTTTGCTTTTTTCATTAAAAGTAATGTTAAAGAAGTGTAACATTAGTGACGGGGGCGAAATAAAAGAAATATTAAGTGATTGTTAACGGTTCATACCATATCTACTGAATTTGATAAACAAATGGATACCTTCGAACACGCCGCATGGTTTTTAAAATGAAAGAGGAAGATAAAGAGAAGAGGCGTAGAAAAGTAGAGGTAGAAATCATAAATAGTTTATCTCAAGTTCACGAAAACTTTAAGTTAGAGGTAAGTCAAATTACAAATAGAATAGACAAATTAGAAGAACAACAGAACGATACAAAAACATTATTAAACAATATAATACCTACCTACATAAACTATAGGCTTGATTTTTGTAGATTCTGATAGCATTGAAGCTGTTCACAGTTAATTTCGTCAGCGGAAAATGCCCTATCAATTAAAATTAATGGTAATGGTAGATTTTATCCTACGGCCATCAGGAGTTTCTTGGTCAAATTCCACTTCTGGATTGAATTTCAGAATTACGTTTTTCAAGTTCAAGTTTCAAGTTCAAGTTTCAAGTTTCAAGTTTCAAGCCTCATCATCTTCCATGGTTGAACCAGGCACAATTATAACTAGCAGAATTTTAAAACAATCCATATTCGATAATCGATGGTCAAACAGCATGGGAAACTTATCGTTTCCAATTCAAAGACCAAATAGCTGGACTGAGAAAGAAATGGGAGCTTCCTTGGTAGTGTAGCTTCGAAGACAGGTAGCAACCATATTGAAATTTCTTCCCCATGATGCACCCAGTTACACCTCTCTCGTTTAAGCATTATAGACAAGATATGGCCAGCACCAGCTAAAGCAGATTTTCCAAAATCAGCTGAAAGTTCAAAACCTGCAATAATTTGAAGCCGATATTAAAAGATTATTGCATTTGGCTTACCCTCAGGCACCCTAAGATTTTCTGGAACAAATTGGTATACAGGCATTCATAGATGGACTAGAGGATGTTAAAATGCAACAAGCTCTCCGTTTACAATATCACACATCTCAGCCCAGGAATATAAAGCAGCGAAAAGTATCTTCAGATCTAGCCCAAAATTAAAAGAAATAAAATTTCGAGAAAATGAGGAAGTCACTACCGCAGATAACCGATAACCTATTTTATTCCAAATGGTTTAATTGCGGACGTTTGCAAAATAATTGTAGAGGCAGACCCCAAACAAGGAAAGAAGAACCAAAGAATGAGGTCAGAAGGTCGCCTAGATCGACATCCAAAAGGCCATCACATAGTCCTACTAGAAATACTAGTAGATATAGGTTTTTAAGAAATCGAGTTCACATAACTGACCACAGAAAGAAAAAAGATACTCTGAAATATAAAGTTGCACGTTTAAAGGAACAACTAGCGATTAGTAAAAATTATTTTACTGAAAATGCAAAAATTACACAGCCCGGTCTGGAATCTAAATGCCAGAACTTGGTGAAGGGGAAGAATGTATTACATAAAAAATTACAAGAATTTCGAGATGTTTTGAATGAATTAAAGGTTCAAAGCCAGTGTCAGCTTCAAAAAAAAAAAGAATGTAACTGAAGGAATAAGTCTCCAGATGACCACAGTTAAACTGGAAGAAGATAATGATCAGACTTACCTGGAAAGCCTTAAAAAAAGTCAAATCACAGATAATGACTTAAGTCATATGAGAATGGCTTAAAAATGAAGTAAGACCTATTTGGAAGGAAATAAAAAAATACAAAGAAACTATAAAGGTATACTGGACTCAATCGAAATCTCTGTATAATTTCAATTGTCTATTTTAACAGAAATGGAGAGTCCCAATTTAGTCCGTACATATTGGACATATTTGACTCCAATATGTCCGTATCCGAGGACATATTGAAGTCAAAAGAATACTTGCCACAGTTCGAGACAGATTTTACTGGATCAATTGTCACCCAGATGAGGAGATTGGTGTAAGCAATAGGATTTATATAATGGTAGAGAAGGTCCTAGAACAAGAATTTATGATAAAATTTCACAATATCTTTCCGGAGAGTCTTTTTAACGACTTGTAGTTTAGATTCCCGCTCCACTTTCGATAACAGAGAGAGAGAGAGAAAACATGCGAGAAAACAATCATGGCAAAAATTAATGGAAATCTTGGGTATTTAGAAAACTTGCATTATGCATCTCCATCCCCGATCAGCCGGAATGGTCAAAAGAAGTAATAGAACTGTTTTTCAATACCTTTCAATGTTAGTCGCTGATAATCAAAAAGATTAGGTTACTTTAATTCCTCGATTCCTGTTAGCCTATAGAAGTTCCGAACATGAAGCGACCGGTTATTCCCCATCGATGGTGATCACCGGAAGAGAAATGAAGCTTCCACAAGATCTTATTTTCGGAAGATTACCTCCTTGTGAAAAAGAACCTACATCCCTGATGTATACCGAAAATTTTAAAGAGAAATTGAAAAAAGTCTACGAATTTGCTCGTAAAAGTTTGAAGCTTCACATTAATAGATTCAAGGCCAGGCTCGACATGCATGCTGCCGGGATAACTTTCGAAAGAGGCGACCCAGTATCGTTATACAATCTCAAACGTAAGGAAGGACTTTGTCTGAAACTTTAACGAAACTGGGAGGGCCTGTACACCGCCCTGCAGAAAATAATCTATCTAATCTACCGCATCCAGTTTTCGGCTAGAAGGAAACTCAATATAGTTCATAACCATACAATGGAACTGATCCACCCCGATGGCTTCAGTCCGTCACTAATAGACTAGTTATTCGACGCGAATAACTATAAAGGAAGGAGCACTGTTACGACAGTTCCCGTAAGATTGGTTCCATATAGAAAAATCCCTTGACGAAAGAGAAGAAGCATTAAAATTCTAGAATGTTCTAGATGTTGTCGAAAAATCCAGAAATGTCTCGTAAGGTTTTGAATGTCAGAAAATGTATATAAACAAGAAGTGATTCGTTTTCCTTATCATCGTTATCTATTGTTGGTAGATATATTTGGAAAATTTTAATCTTTTGAGAGTTTTTTTAAAGCACTGAGTAATTTGAACTGTTTGAAAATAGTTTGAATATAGCTTCGGCAATTCGATGTATTTATAATAAAAATACGTAAAAATGCGTAAGAGACAGCACAAATACTACATTACAATTTTCTCGAATCTATAAAACGTTGTGCGATATTTCTGTGAAGAGTTTTTCTTTGGCCGGAAAATAATTCCGTTTACATGCGATATGTTATTAACACTCCCAATTATTAATAATTAACAACAAATTAAACGACGTAAATCAATCAGACTGTGAATTGTTAGCTTTGAAAAAACGGTTATAAAATTTATTTCTTTATTTCACGGTCAGCGGGTTAACTCCACATGCAAAGATAATATCATTAATAGAGGTGTATATTTGAATTTAACGTTTATAGGAGTTTGTTTTTAATTATTACTTTCTGAGTTCTTATTAGGAGGTATGGAAAATGACTACACGTCCAAATAATGATTACTGACGTATTATACACATTAAAAGTTGACAGTGAATTCAAATTTAAATAAGCCATCGTAAAAATGTAACTGATATTCTTACATTATTGTGTTTGTACTAGTCTATTCTTTATATCTCCCTCAGTTTAATATTATGCATCATATATACTGTCTCTGTTCTTTTTTGTTGTCTTTCTTTCTCTACCTTCAGTTGTAGCTTCGGTTGTAAATGAAGTAAACACTACATTTCAGGTTTTAGTAATAAAGGAAGGAGAACGGGAAGTAAAGGAAGTAACCCTCATTTATATTCATAAGAAAAATCTTAAAGATGTAAAAAATAGATAAAAAAAGTTCTTGGACGGAATTGCGGAGATCTTTTTCGAGCAGTAAGACAGTACAGGCTAAATAAAAAAACATAACATAATATAACATTCGCATCAATTTCTATCCCATATCTATCTATCAGTCTCTGTTCATAAAAGCCAAGCCATTTAGTCTGTTGTTATTGGTTGTCTTCCGCAAGTAGTTTTGAAGCGAAGCTTCTATATTGAAGTTGTATTGCTTTTTTCTCTATGGTAAAATGTTGGGGCGAGCGTCATGAAACTAGCGCCACAAGATGGCGTCGTCACAGGTAGCGTCACAAAATAGCGGTCACTAATCTCTCACATCGATTCACTACTCTCGATCATTTCGTTTCTAGTCATCATATAATTATAAGCAGGTTTAAATTAAAAACTGCATGAAAAAGAACTAACAAAATACAGACATTTAATTAGAAGTAAAAAATTACAAGAATATTTGTCATTAAAAGATTTGATTCGCAAAGATTGTCAAAATTTAAAAGTCATCGTTTAAAATAATTTTATATTAATTTAATTATTATTTTTAAACATAATATTTAGTTTATATAATAATTAAATTTACTTTCCAATGAGAGTTATTTATATTTTATTATAATTGAATGTTTGAAGTTGACAGTTATTTGACAGAGCTTTCAGAAGTGAACAACGTATGCTTTGTTAATACGTCAACAGGTGGCGTTAGGAGCAAACATAGTAATTCATTGAATTATTTGAATATAATTTGTTTAAAATATAAATAATAAAATTACTTTATTTAATTTTAGAAATATAGAAAACGTATCATCAAGCTTCGCGCTCGTCTGCTGTACCGCATACGTAACATATTTTTTAGATATTTTTAGGGTTAAAAACATCCTTTGTGGGACAGAACATTCTAACAATGTATAAATATTTTGATATACTTAGTTTTTGATTGTACTTATCTAAGCATTTTAAAGCTGATTTTGGAGTAGGGGAGCTGAGAGTCATAGCTAGTTTCCACAATTCAAATTATGCGTTGATACAGATGTAATTTTTTCGGGAACACTGCCAACTACATAAAAAACGCCTCTTCAATTTCACAACCGGCTGTAAAATTTGATAATAATAGTGTCGATACTACTTTACGGTGTTCTGTAAACCACTTAATCGTTTTGTTAAGTCGAGAAATGGGATGAATAGATTTATTTTGTAATACGTGGATATATCCGACGCAGGAATGTTCAGAGCAGTTCAACTGCTTTCCGACGATACGTGGCATAAGCATTACCACAATTTTCTTCGAGCAACACCTTTGTTTCTTCATAGAGATGGAGATACTCTTCGTCAAGTTTATGTCTCAATAGTTGCAAAGCATGAATAACATCATACACGTACCTGAATGCTGTTATGAGGGCTGTGTTACTTGCCTGCAGTTATTTTGATAGCGACAATGTATATCTCACGAGTTTTTGTAGAATGACTAGGCACATAACAAAATTCGAAGATTAAAGTGCTTTAAGCATTTGGACGGCTTGTTGCGATGTTTCCTTATTACGGCTAGATTGATGTTCTTTGAAAGCATGCACAATCGCTGAATAAATTTTCTTGAATTTGATAATGGCTTCATGCTTGTGAACCTACCTTGTTTTTTGAAGATTAGCCAGTGACAGATCTCGAATTTTTTCTTTCAGAATGGCAGTATATTGATTCAAATATCTAAAATAGGAACCAACAGACTGCACGATCGCAACGCAATTTCGCACATCTGGTTGTGAACATGAATCAGCAATAGCAAGGTTGATAGAGTGCACTACAATGTAAATAAGGAGCAAGGGGACATTCTTGACGGATATACCAATATAAGATAATAAGATCTTAACCAACCATATAAGATTTAAATATTCAAGTCCATGCTTCTTCAGAGCTGTAATTACTAGATTTACAAGACCGGATCCCCTCACATCAACAGTTAGAATATACTCTAAGAACACCTTAACTTTATGTTGTTTAACATCTTTTAAATCAATATATCACAAACACAGCGAGACTTGCTCCTTACGCGCAATGTCGGTCGACTCGTCAGCGAGAATCGCAAAAAGTTTAGCTTCCTTTACTTCACCTATGATCTTCTTCTTCTCTTTTTTATTTATAAGCAATCTGCTTTATCTGCTTGTTCATTGGCAGATCAATCCCTCTATGGAAGGTTGTCACTCCATACTTCTTCTGCCCATTGGTGACTTATCTCTTGCTATTTTGACTATTGAAAAATTTTATAATATTTAGCTGACCTTCTCTATTATACAGAAGATGGATTACATCTTTGGGTCTTACTTTGTCAAACGCACAGAAATGCTGGTCTATTATACTCTAGTGATTTCTCAGTAACTTGCTTTATTACGAATATTCTATCTGTACACGATCTTCCACTACAAAACCCAGTTGTTCATCTGCTAAACTTATCCTCTGATTTATTAGCACTTGTAAAAATTTAGTTGTAAGTTTTAGCGTATTATTTAACAAATTTATACCTATGTAGTTTTCCGGCTGTTTTTTATCTCTTTTTTGAATAGTAGAATTAGGTCGCTCATTCTCTATACTTCCGGTATTTTATTGTATATTATAATTTTAATAATTAATGTTGTTAATTGTTCTGTCATTGCTGCTCCACAATATTTCAGTAATTCGTTTTGTATCCACTCCTTACCTGCTGTTTTTCTTTTCTTCAGGTTTTCAAGTATTTTCCGAACTTCCTAAACATTTATATTAAGTTCTTCATTTGTGGTAATTTCTGGTGTTTCCGGTTCTAGCGTCGTGTGTTCTTCCTCTGCATACAGCTTTTTTAGGTAGTCAATCCACGTATCCTTTTCTATGTGTTTTGGTTCTATTAGTTCCTTTACCTTCGTTCTTTGACCTCTTACGAAGCGCCATATTTCCTTTTGCAGACCGCAAAATTATGTTCCATTTCTTTCGAAAAGCGTTCCGAGTGATCATTTTTTATTTTTCTTACAAGTGCATATGTTTCGTTTCTAATTGTCTTGTAATTATGGTATGCCTCTTGAGTTTTGGTTCACATGTATTTCAGGTAAGCTTTTTTTACATTTTTCTTTCACCAAGAACTTCCTTGGCCGATCAGATATTAGACTTAATTTTTGCCCAGCTTTCTTCGACTCCATCACTTTCTGTGATATATGTATTTTATCTTGTGGAGTCATCGTATAAGCTTTCGACTTTGACTTTTATCTTTGTGGTGTTTTCATTCGGATTTTGCATAATACCAATTTATGATCGCTTCCTATTTCTGCTGATGTGCTCTTACATCCAAGATTTGAGAGAGCTGTAACTCTCTATTCGATAGAATCTAGTCTATCGTACTGTTTTCAAACGTGTATTTGTATTGTTCTTTATGAGGGAAAAATGTATTATTAATACCTACCTCGTTTATGCTGCAGAGGTCCGTCAGAAGGTCTCCGTTTTCATTTCTGATATTTTCATTATATCGCTGTTTTATTCCTGGAACTATATCATTGCCAACACAGGTGTTAAAATGGTTGAATGGCTGAAGTGGTTGTTCAGAGTCTGATCTAAAGTGGATTCGTCCCTAATCAGTTTTACTTCTTAAAGTTATACCTTGTTCGCCGCAAAAAATTATTCCTTTTACGATAGGGACTGGTTTCTTTCGGTTTTCCTGTTGCTATCTTTCTTTCAGAAGACAACGGCTTTTCGCCTGTTAAGCCATTTAATTTTATTAATGTTAATATATTAACATTTCGGATGGGGGTTGAACTCTCAAAAACCTTCTTCTGACTACGCCGGTGGTTGTGTCAGACGCTAAATAAACAAACCTCCTGCACAGGCTAAATTGGTCTATTGGCTCTTTTTATGAAGTAATTAATTTTTATGAAGACAGTGGTGAGAAAACAGCATTGTTCTTGCTCATTTGTTGCATTACCATTTTTAACATACTTTTTAGTTCTTCATATCACTTGTTTCTGTTTAACCATATAAATACTACACGTATCTTGTGTGCTATTATTACTAGTGATTTGGGGAAAGCTGATGCGAGGCTTTCCATATTGTGCAAGAATACTACAAGTGGCTACCGGAGTTTGCTTAGGTCTAAGTACAAGAAAGTTTTTGTTATACAACTCCTTATAAACGCAACCTTTAGTATGTCGGATGAGATCCCTTGCAAAGAACACACTTACCATCAGTAGATTTTTCGTGACATGATCACCAGTGCATTTTATACATCGTGGTCTTAGATGACAATACGCCTTGGTATATCCATAATGCTAGCATGAGGAGCATTGTAGTATATGGACTTTTTTGGAGTTCCATTTCAATTGACGCTTCAATTTTAATTGTATTGTTTAAAAGATACTCTATTTCATATGTCTATTTTCAGCATGGTTTAGATTAACAAAAACGTGGGTAGCGGCGCTTTGGTTTTTAAATCGCTTTCAGCTTTGCTTCCAGAGTTTTGCTAAGGTCTCCAGCTTTTCTAAAGAAGCTTCGGAAAGTGTCCAAACCTCTCTTCGTATAATAAGGTAGAAAACACATAGCATCTTATGATAGAGATTTTGGTACCAAGTGGTACATCGCGACTTCTGAAAAGAGACTTCGTATTTACGAACGCTGATCTTGCTTTCCCTATGCGCTGTTTTATTTCAGTAGAATGGTGCCATTGGCTGTTAATGTTGGTACCAAGATATGTGTAGCTATTTACCCTGTCAATTGGCTGTTGGTTAACCAAAAGTCGTGTATTTAATGTTTCGCGCCTACTGGCTACCATTTGATTTTAGTCCATATTATCTATCACTTATATCTGATATGTACGACATTATTGTTAACCATGCAAGCTATCTGCAAAAACTACTGTATCGTCGGCATATCTATCAATCGGTTTCTAAATTTGTGGTAACTATAAATTAAAGACTGTTTTAGCTCTACTAAAAATATATTTAAGTTTTTTTGCAAAAAAAAGTTAATATATGAACAATACTCTTCAACCATCAGATCTAAAAGATAATATTCAGGAGATTTCGAACTACAAAATACAACAAATATGAACATCACTTGATAAAAAATCCTTAACAACTAGTTAAACATCAAAGTACAGAATATTCGCTACCCCAAGTGAAGTTTTACATTTCAATATCACTAAAACTCATAAGAAAAAAATCATAATAGGCATTAACAATAGGTGATTGGCATATAATCATTTAGCTGGAAAAATAACAACAGTCTTATTCTAAAGGGCAGTTATAAATGAGCGGCAAATACGTCTTGTGACGCACTCTTTTGACAACCAATATTGTCGTCAATATATTGCACAATAATACCTTCGCGATACAATTTTATTGTGCAGTATGTTCATTTCAAGGCAGTATTTTTTAGCTATTACAAGTAAAAGTTAAAATTAGCAGTAAGTGGTTGCTGCACTGTATTACTGGTTGCATATTTAATAGGCACAAATTTGCAAGTAATCTAAAGATTTGTATTTTTGGATAAGCATTTCATTTACATTCCGAATATGAGACTCTACATAGTTCGTTGTCAAAGATAAATTCGAATTTTTGAAATTACATTGATATGATTACATGAAGATATTAAGAAAATTTTTAATTGGAAGAGATGTACGACAAGGAAACACTATCTCCCCACAATTTCTTTATCACAAAACTGGAAAATATATGCAAATATAGACAAATTAGAATGACTTGAGCATTAATATCAATGGAGAAGTGCTAACAAATCTGAGATTCGCCGATGACATAGTCCCAATCGCAGGCGGTGTTCATAATGTCAAAAAATTATAAAAAATATTATGTGAATCCTCACAATAAGAAGGCCGAAAGAAAAATTTCTCAAAAACACTTGGTTCTCAGCTTGGGTGGAACTCAAATAGAGGACACATGCGAATCCTACAAAATAATAAGACTGACATGGGCCACCTTTGGTAACCAGAGCTTCCCATATCTCCTAAACGGAAACGTTTCAATCGATGTGTCCTCCCCGTCTGCTCTTACGGTGCAGAAATCCTAATCCCGATAAAAAGTTAATAAATTATTAATCACACAGTTTGCAATGTTGGACTCCAAATACAGAAATTCCAAAAAGAACCGGAGTACAATATGACGTGCAAATAACAATGAATTAACGATAACAGGTGGACTAAAAGAATTATCGAGTTCGACAAAATACGTCGACGATTTACGATGTGCACAACATAAAGGGCTAAGCAAGCATTCAGAAGTAGGACAATTTTATAAAAGAAACGAGGTTATACATATAATACCATTGATAAAAATACATATAATACCATTGTAACCCGTAAAATCTGGCACTGAGTATAGAGTATTAATAATAAAATTGACCGAACATGACAATTAGTTATATATTCATTTTAAATGGAAGTGTATAGTAAGATTGTTTACACAGTCCTTATTTTAGGGTATTTTGTGTAACTTTTTAGATTGTCACATGATTTTTCTTAAATTATTCGTAAGAACACTTTTTTTATTAAAAAATCATCGTTTAATTCTTATCCTACATATCAAATACACGGGTAGGAATTGAACTGAATTAAAATAAAGAATATTATTATATATATTCAGACGATATTTATTATTGCTTATATATCTGTCAAATATCGACACATCTAATAAAGAGGGATCAGGAAAAATAATTTTTGTGAAAGCCTAAGCGTTAAACAAAGATGTTGATTATTTTATTAGACCAACTACGGGTCCCTACCACTAGTTTAAATACAAAAAAGCGGAATAAAGAAATGAAATATCGAAAAAGATGATAAAGTGCAAAGAATATAGGTAAAAGAATTCATGATTTGCAAAGAATATCTCAATGAAGACATTAAAAAGAGGTGGAATATTAAGTAAAGCAACACATACTCTGGCAGCACGCTCGTACCAAATATATCAGATATTATAATGGAGCCTCACATGAAGAAGAGTAGTGAATAACGCAAATTTTTGAAAAGACTAGTATATAGAAAAAAAACAAAGGACTGTGATGGGAAAGATAGAATTACTGGAAAATTTGGGGATTGAAAAAATTGGCTCTATTGCCATACAGTTGATAAAATTAAAAAAGTTGATATTTAATATCACATCAAGATGATGTTAAAAGTATTATACTACCTTGTCTAACAAAATTCAAAGTAGAATTAGTTTGTAATATTCAGAAAAGTGTAAGTACAGGAAAAAATAAGCACTGTAAATAAGTATAGTGTTATGTATAAGCTTTTCAATCAATTTTCGTGATTTTTGTGCATTGGTAGGCCTGATGGCAGTGAATTTATCTTTTGAGCATAACTGAAGTTGCAGATTTTCATAGAAATTTTAACTGCAACACTCAAATCTTTACACAACTTGAACTTAGGAACATTGGCTTATAAAGCGAACACCTACTATACTTTGATATCACAAAGATCACTATAAGTACATTGCAATAAATAATCAGTCTTTTTAGATACAAATAAGTACTCATTCCCTATTTTTCTTTTTGTTTTCACACAAATAATTAAAATCTAGTTTCGACACTCATGCTCGGTTGTATAGCAACTCCTTGTGGATGTCAAAAATAACCTTATGGCCACATAAATATAAATATTCGTCATCTTTGTCACTTGCCAAATCTAATAGTGTTAAAAATGTTTTATTTTCACGGACACATGAAATATACCTTTTGTCTTATTGTTTTTATTAGAAAAGTTCATAAAGGTAAATGATTTTCGTTGAATGAACCAACTCTCGGCAGGTTAATAGATTGCTTAGGTTATGTAAATGTTAGGTTATGTTAGCTTGCGTTAGATTAGGTTATATGTATTATTAAGCTTAAAATATTAATGTCAATCTTAACAATTAACCATGAAAAATTATATATATAATAAAAGCAACAAAATAGTACAAGAATATTAAAAACATAAAAGTTTTAGGTGTAAAAATTGTTCGCCTACAGACAGTTATTTTAAAATTATGATGACAGACGAATGATTCCAATGCAGGCGAGTATAAAGATCCGGATCTTCATGGGCTACCCACTATAAATATTTAACTTTGGTCGGTAACCACTCTCAACTAATGACAACATTTATAAAATAAAAAACAAAATCACTACTGTACCTGTCACTTGGGATGAGCAAATTGAATGGAATGGATTTTAGTTTCCGATCTAGACAGAACAACTGTTTACTTTCCTGTTGCTATTCGAATACTTCACAGAAATAAAGAATATGGGTTCGTTCGCCCATTCAAACACTAAATATATTACAACTATAGAGCAAAACAATATAATACTTAGCCAATAGACTTTTAAGTGCCATGTATTGGTACTACTTTTTAAGTTGATATTCTTGTGTTAATCAGAGATTACATTATTTAGCAACAGGATAAAAGCAGCCGTTTTATATCATGTACACAGTAAAAGATCTTTATTTAGGCTTCCGTTGCTCCAGTCTTAATATTAGCTGAGTATAAATAGGTAGCCGCTCATGTATTCGTCGTCGAAAATTTCTTACTCGCCAATTTAACATTAACAGTACACATTTATTGTATTTCTAAAATATTTATTTATTTTTCGGTAATGTGCCAATACCAAATCAAAATATATGAGGCTAACAGGACTAATGCTGTGTTTCTGATGTATTAGTAGCGTAATCATTCAAAATGACGAACAGGCGCCATTTTAGAAAACGATTTTAAACAGGATTATGGAAGTATTTGAAAGCTGTTGTATCAATTAGTATACTTCTTGGTTTTCGTGCGATACTGCCGAGCTGTTTCCAATTAACGACCGTTCCATATTCAATGGCAATTGTGTGAATGTTACCATATTATTCCATTTAATTCCATCGTTGTTATTGGGCACTGTAACTATAAAAACTGTGAGTAAAAGGGCAACAAATCCCATGAGAAATCGCTAAAGTCCATTCTGGTGATTTTTGGCTCTTTTGTGGCGGGTGTACAATAGTCGGATCGTGACATTTGACATAAAATGTGGCATTTGACGTAAAACGTGACATTTGACATAATACGTGACAAATATCACGATCCGACTATTCTACCCCAACCACAAAGAGCCAAAAATGACCAGAATGAACCTTAGCGATTCCTTACGGTATTTTATATGAGAAATTATGTCATACCGTATTGCCCTTTAACTAATGTGTAAAAAGAAGATAGATGAAGATAAACTAAGACTTCTAGAAAAAAACATTCTGAAATAAACAAGGATAAAACAAATCCAAGAAGGAGAATATGGCCTATTTGTCATTAGATACAAAATCAAACAAAACGAGAAGATACCGATAGGCAGATAAAGACTCTACTGGTTTGAACGTGTTTAAAGACGAAGAAAATGTGCAAAATGTACAAAAAATATTAAAATGACAACCACAAGAGGTGACATCTACGGGAAGACGTTGGTGTGATATAATTACGTCAAATTGGATGAAATCAAATAGAAATCTCGGAAGAAAAAATAGAAACAAAGGGCATTATGGCAGAATCTTCGAGGAGGATTCAGATTTTCATAGCTCATAATAAGGGAGAGAGAGTATACATGATCCGGTTATCCTTGTATAAGTCTTCCATTATGAAATCTAGTGATCTGATTGCCGTGGAGCCTCAGTCCACATTCTCCCTATTTCTGTTTCTTCTTCCGAGATTGCTATGTGACTGTCAAAAGGCGATGACAAAATACCTTTACAGCTAAATATATATCACGATTTTTGGAGGAACTTTTAAAAAATAGCAAAACGGGAAAATCCTAATCCCTGGTTATCGTTCAAACTTAAAAAAAGTCGTTCCTTTAGTTATGTGGTCCTGTTTGTATCTCTCCGTCCAGAACAGCTAAAACGCATAATTGGTAATGCAGATTTTCGGCATTTAATTTTTAATTTGATGAAACTCAAGTTTTTACTCCGACTCCAAGAAAAGTAGACACAGTATATTAGACAAAACTTTCAAATACCATACAGGGTTAAAATTAATGTATTATAATTTCTCTACTTACTAAAAGAAGGGTAAGAAATACTAGACATTTGTCCAGTCTGACAAAATACACTTATGTCTAGCGATTAGTATAGTCGAGAAAAATATGAACATATTGTTGTGAGTCACATACCCCTGGTTGCGGCCCTGTACGTTAGAGAAATTCCAGAAGCCTCTCCGTCGCAAAACTCCGATAAAAAGATGACCTTCAAGAATTCCGGATTTTGCGATGATTCGACCGTCCCTCCGCCAGCTATTTCGAGAGAATTTATCTTATTATATAAGCCAACAGGGGCTGGCTCTGAAGTGAATTCTTTTAAGCGATAATTATTAATGTAATTAGTAATTGTGATATTTGTAATTAAGTTTGAGTTAAATAAAGTTTTTTAAACCAAGTTGTGCTTCACTTCATCTCTGAACGTATAGAACAATGTAACAATATGTTCTACTACATTAGTTTTACATTTATAGAACGTATCTACCGCAAATAAAGACCTTTTACTGTACACGTAACACTTTAAAAATGACCTTTTGAAGGGCATCTAGCTAGCAATATGGCTCGGCGTGAATTTATGCATTGATGAAAAGTGTTACGGGACAATGATCGGACCCTAATACCTTTGTTCTATATTTAACATCACAGACCCCCTTCATTAGTTTTTCGGAAACTAAAAAGTAGTCTAATCTCCTGCAAAATACAAAAAAAATGTTATTAGATCAATACATCGTTTCTGTAGTATGTGGTATGACAATAATTGGTAAGGTTAAATTCAAATTGAAAGACAGAAAAGTTTTAAAAAATATATCATTTTCTTTGTCAAATGGCGTTGTTATTCAATTTGTTTATCCCGGAGAGCAAAGTAATAGCTTATAAACATTCGCTTATAAGTAGGCTCACTGAAAAGACGGTGAGAAAACACAATCTTAAAAAAGAGAACCTTATATGACCAACAGTAACCAAGATGACAATGTTTTTCTTAAAATCATATTTCAATCGTTTATTAACATTAAGAGCTGAAAATTGAACGGGTTATAAACTTTGTGATTGCATATGCCGAGGTGTAAAAGATATAACCCGTTAAAGTGATAGTTCTCATAAAATACCGTCTGTTAGAGCTCATTTTTTTTTTATTTAAATGGAATTTCAAAATACTATTATTTCGTACGAAATATTTAAATTTTATCGATTATTGTATATTTATTTATTTATTAAGCTCAACAGGCCTTGAAGGCCTAGAGCTGAAAGATTTAATTTTTTCTTACAAATAATATTATATATATATATATATATATGTCGTAGGCAAGTATGAAATGCAGGCATTCTCGCAAAAGCCTAGTCATTTTCGTAATGACTTGGCAGTTTGTATAACGTTTTCATTTTTACGAAATGACTTCAACTTTTTAGGCATTTGCGAAACTACCGGAAACGGTAATTCTATTTTGAAACAGTGTTGCAATTTAGGCACAGATCATATAATATAAGAAATTTTTTCCTTTCCTAAAAGAATTATTAAAAGCTCTTCCAAAATCATATTCTTTTGGTGAATAAAAATTTAAAGTCAGTGCAAATGTCCTTGATTCTAGAGAATATTTGGCACCTTTTAAAAACTATCGAAACAATGCTTTGGGTGATTTTCGTAAAGAGGACTAAAACAATAAAAATGCAAAATAATTATACAAAAATACAAGTATATAATAATAATTTAATTAATTTTCTCTTCCCTTTTTTATATTATATGATCTGTGCCTAACTTTCAACACTGTTTCAAAATAGAATTATTACCCATGATATCATGAAATTATCGTTTCCGGTAGTTTCGCAAATGCCTAAAAGGTTGAAGTCATTTCGTAAAAATGAAAACGTTATACAAACTGCCAAGTCATTACGAAAATGACTAGGCCTTTGCGAGAATGCCTGCATTTCATACTTGCCTACGACATATATATATATATATATATATATATATATATATATATATATATATATATATATATATATATATTAGAAGTGATTATTTCGACCAAAAAATAATTTATAAATACGTTCAAATTATCGGGTATAGTGGTCTATAATAAAAATCTTTCTTTTTTCTAAATTACTCAATATTTCGCTATTTATTTAAAAGCTTCCTCAGGAGTAAACTAAAAACAATTTGAACATTACAAAAAATGGCGTACAAATACATTTTAAAACACTTACAGAATTTAAAAGATTTTGCAAATAAAAACTGACATTGAAGTATTTGAAATATTGAATGTCAAGATTAAATTGTCTTAAGCACGTTCGTTACAGCTATACGATAAAAAATTAAAATTATTTCAAATGTAAAAATAAAAATAACAATAAAAGAAAAGTTAGAAGAATAATATTTATTTGATGAATTATTAAGGTTAGTTGTTATTAAGATGAATGTTGGTTATTTTTAATATTTATAAATTTTGTTCAATATGTTACAATATATGTTACTTAACTGTCCAGTGTCCGTTTTATAATTTAAAGTGTTTTTATTTTTATTAATGTAATACATTTCAAGAAATAATCTACTTTTGTAGTTATCAGTCTGTGCCAAAATGTGAGCTTTGTTATAGTCTAGCATATGACCAGTGTTTTCATAGTGTTCAACCACTGCGCAAGTATTTTTTCTCAAGCGGCAATCACTTTTATGTTGTGTGATGCGTTGTTTTAGCCATTGTGATGTTTGACCAATATAGCTATTTTGACATCCTAAACACGGTATTTCATAAACGACATTACTTTTATATAAGGTTGGTACTGGGTCTTTGATTTTTGAAAATAGTTGTTTGCTGTTCATGGTATTATATTTAGCTATACTAATATTAGGAACATTTTTGAGTTAATGGTCTAACTCATTCTGTCATATCCATATTCAAAAATGTTCCTAATATTAGTATAGCTAAATATAATACCATGAACAGCAAACAACTATTTTCAAAAATCAAAGACCCAGTACCAACCTTATATAAAAGTAATGTCGTTTATGAAATTTGAACGTATTTATATATATATATATATATATATATATATATATATATATATATATATATATATATAATGGCTATACACCAGCGTGGGTTAAACCGCGAATGCTTTCTAGATCCTATTTCTTGAGTGGATCAGTCTCACAAATACTATTACATATTATATATAATGCTTATTCCTATACTACTATAATATGTACATTACATTTGTTTATATAAAACACTTAATACTACACTTAATATTCCTTATAGTCTTTCCATACATTTCTTCACCACTTCCATTGTTTTCTGTCCAAAGGTTTTTCTTTCCAGTTTACAATATTACTTTTTTTTAAGTCTTCATATACGCTGTCCTTCCATCTCCTTGTTGGTCTTCCTATTCTTCTTTTTTGTATTGGTTTACGTAATAGAACCATTTTTGGCATTCTCGCCTTTCCAATTCTTTTGATGTGTCCTAAGTATCGGATTATCTGTGCTTTGATTGCCGTCGTTATTTTTGGTTCATTATATAGTTCTTCAAGTTCCTTATTATTTCTTCTTCTCCATTGTCCATCTATTTTCACGCCTTCATATATTGCTCGTTGTATTTTCCTCTTCCATCTTTCTAAAAGGTCTATTTCTGATTTTTTAAGCACCCATGTTTCACATGCATATGTAGCTGTAGGTCTGATAACTGTTTTGTAGATTCTTATTTTTGTTTTTCTTGAGACATATTTGGATTTCATTAATGGACGCAATGTTCCATACTTTTTGTTTGCTATTCTTGCTTTTATCTCCCCTTCCCCATGTCCCTTTTCATCTACTTTTACACCCAGGTAAGTAAATTCTGAAACTCTTTTAAACGCGCATGAATTTTCTCCTTCTACCTCCAATGTGAAATTGTCTTCTTTTTCTTTATCTGTTTCTCCCATTATCATGTATTTTGTCTTTTCTTTATTTATGAGAAGACCAAAAATTTTTTCTTCTTTTATTATATTGCTCATTAATTTTTTAGCTCTTCCTTACTTGTTGTTAATAGTGTTAGATCATCTGCGAATGCTATACATTGATAGCCATTTTTAAAAATCGTTTCCTGTGTGTTTATTTTACTTTTTCTAATTATTCCTTCCAGTATTACATTAAAAAGAGTCGTTGATAGTGGGTCTCCCTGTCTTAATCCTTCCTTTGTTTCAAAATTATTTGATTTATGTGCCTTCCATGCTATTTCGTTTGTGGAGTTATCCATAGTCATCTTTACCATCCTGACGATTTTACTTGGTAGGCCCATTTCTTTCATTAGTGCGTACATCTATTGCCGCTTTACCGTATCGTAGGCCTGTTTGAAGTCGACGAACAGGGCGTATACTGCTATGTTCGTAGCACGTAGTCTGGATTTCTTTTAACGCAAATATTTGGTCTGTCGTCGACCTATTACTTCTGAATCCTGCCTGATATTCGCCCAATATCTTTTCCGTGTATTGATTCAGCTTTTTTCTTATGATGTTTGTCAATATTTTGTACACGACTTCTGGCAATCTCCATTCTTTCTGTTTCCCATATACTTTTTATCAGGCTGTACATGTATGTGTAGTCTTTTTCCTCCTGCCTTTATCATTTCCGCCGATATTTCTGTTATTCCTATTTATTTATATTTTCTATTTCTTCCCTCGTAGGTGTTTCTATTGCTATATGATCATCTTCAATTTCCTGGATTGTTCCCCTTTCTTCTTCGTTTTTGTTTAGAAGTTGTGTAAAGTAAATTTGCCAAATTCTCATTGATTGTTTTTATATTGATTATTGTATATTATCTATATAAATATATAATAATAATTATTAATTCTTCTTGTAAAGTACTAAAAGATTCGTTTCAAAATTTATTTTATAACCATTTATTCAGAGAGCGTAAAAACTTCTTATAAAAATAAGTCGTTTCATATTTTAAATTAAAAAAACACATTTGGAGTATTAATTTATAATTAATATCATATATTTACGAGTATATAAATACAGGGTGAGTCATGAGGAACTTTACATACTTCTACCATATGTAGAGTCCCTCAGGGAGCATATCATGTGGCCACTAAAAAATGTCAACTCCTCTTCTTTATTAATTAACAGGGTGATTTGTGTAATTGACCAATTATTTAATTTTACTGTAGTGTTTATACGGATCATTTGATTTTTTAAATTTTTGCATGATACAGTACACTACTATCAAGCATTCGACTGGTATTAGCTAAACTAAAAAATTCCAGGACTGGCTTTGGAAAAATTAATTTAGGGATTCGTATTAAATATTACACCCTGTATAATTTTTTTTTAAAATGCAATAAGTGATTTTCAAACTACATAAATAGCCAATGAAAACGACATATGCGACAATGTTGTCGCACTTTTATTAAATTTTTAGTGAACGATCAAATCTTACCAAAAATAGAACAACCATAATGAAGTATCAAATTATAAGGTATTAATTTAAACAAATGTTATAAATTTCAAACATTTTAATTAAAATGAGTTCCTACAACATAATCTAATACGTAGAAGATTACCATCTTTACTGTCACTTTGTATTATCTCTACGATAGAATCAATTGTTTTTCAATTTTAAATTTTTACTCGTAGATCGTATTGGGGCATTATTTTCGATAAATAATAAATTAAATTGATTAAAAAGTCAAACCTCTTGTATGTGTTAGTTTTTGTTGATTGTAAATGATTAAAATTTTATGTCAAATAATAATACATTGCATCAACTGTACTAAATAAAAATAAATCTAAAAAAGTTTAAAATGAAGGTTGGCGTTGACCGTTTGACGTTTCTTGATATTTTATACCCATTGTCATTATTGTCATTATCAATTGTTATTTATGTGTACAAGAATACATATTTCTTCTGTCATATCTACGTTAAGTACATTGTGTTAGTTTTGGTAGAGCTTTTGTTACTTTCGTTCAAAATGCCACATCAGTTTTCGACCACAGAATATGCAGACATAATATTTGTTTATGGATTCTGTAATGGGAATGGTAGGGCTGCTAGTAGAGAATATCGCAGGAGATTTCCTAATCGTCGAACTCCCAGTCATCCAACATTTGGGTCAGTTTTTAATTATTTGCGAGAAAATGGCACTTTTCCTAGTGGAACAACAAAGCGACATATAGATGAAGCGCAGGAAGATGACATTATGGACGCCGTTACTATGAACCCTACAATAAGCACTAGACAAGTAAGTCGAGAACTCAATGTTACTCAATCAAAAGTAAGTAGAGTCTTACAAAAAAATAATCTATACCCATATCACATTCAAATGGTTCAGCGACTACATGCTGGAGATGAGATCGATAGGTTGGAATTTTGTAGATGGATTAACAATAATCGACCAACGCTATACAGGACACTATTTACAGATGAAGCCCAATTTACCAGAGACGGGATAAATAATTCACGAAATTCACATGTGTGGGCAGAAGAAAATCCCCATGCTATTCGAGAACGTCGTTCTCAGTTAAGGTTTTCGGTTAACGTGTGGATTGGTATCATAAATAACCAATTAGTAGGTCCTCACTTTTTTGATGGTCCTTTAACAGGGCAGGTCTATTTGAACTTTCTACAAAATATTTTGCCGAATTTGCTTGCCAACGCGAACGTTGCTATCCGAGGGATGTATTTTCAGCATGATGGGGCACCCCCATACTTTTTACTGGCAGTGAGACAACATCTCAATAATGTTTATGGCAACAGGTGGATAGGACGTGCAGGTCCTATTTCGTGACCTTCAAGATCCCCTGATTTCAATCCCGTTGATTACCATATTTGGGGACGATTGAAGCAACTAGTTTACGCAGTGAATATTAATAACCGACAACAATTAATTGATAGAATTATACATTGTTGTAATACTATTAGAAACGATCCCCAGAGTATCCGTAATTCAATACGTCAATTAACAATTCGGCAACAAAAATGTGTACAGGCTGCAGGGTTCCATTTCGAAAATCTATTTTGAATTATTTTTATTTTGTTACCATTGTTGTATCTTTTCCAGTTCTAATTTATGGGTTTATCATAACTATGTACATATTTTTAGTTTTTTTTTAAATTGTTCTTCGTTATTGTTAGTAGTTACTGTTTTTTGTTGTGCAGTGACTCAGTTTATCATTTCAATTAAAATGTTTGAAATTTATAACATTTGTTTAAATTAATTACCTTATAATTTGATACTTCATTATGGTTGTTCTATTTTTGGTAAGATTTGATCGTTCACTAAAAATTTAATAAAAGTGCGACAACATTGTCGCATATGTCGTTTTCATTGGCTATTTATGTAGTTTGAAAATCACTTATTGCATTTTAAAAAAAATATATACAGGGTGTATTATTTAATACGAATTCCTAAATTAATTTTTCCAAAGCCAGTCCTGGAATTTTTTAGTTTAGCTAATACCAGTCGAATGCTTGATAGTAATGTACTGTATCATGCAAAAATTAAAAAAATCAAATGAGCCGTATAAACACTACAGTAAAATGAAATAAATGATCAATTACACAAATCACCCTGTTAATTAATAAAGAAGAGGAGTTGACATTTTTTAGTGGCAACATGATATGCTCCCTGAGGGACTCTACATATGGTAGAAGTATGTAAAGTTCCTCATGACTCACCCTGTATATGCATTTATTATTAAAATTTAAATATTTCCAGGTAAAAGTAGCCAGTTCTTTCTGCAAATAGTTGTTATTATTTGATTTAAATAATATCATTTGTTTTACGCCCCGTTTCTTAGAATTTATTTGGTCTCTATTTGAATTTAACTATGTATTTTCGAATGGTTAACAAAATGTACATTTAGTTTAATGAACAACTTACCATCCAATATTCTTCGATCTAGCATTCGCCATGTAGGTCCAGAAGGAATAAACATCTTTCTCTTCTGGGTAAATATATCTATATAAGTCAATAAATCCTGCCTTCAGGAAGTCCGTCATACCATCCCTTTCTTGGGGAGTAAATCCAGCGTTTTTCGTGTTGTTTTTAGGTCTCGCTAAATCTATTTCTTGATGAGAGACATTCATGTCTCCGCAAATTATAACTGGCTTCTTCTCGTCAAGTTTCAAGATATATTTTTTAAAGGAATCGTTCCACCTCAGTCTTTTGTCAAGTGTAACCAATTTTCTTCCTAAAAAACGTTAAAACAAATATAATAAATACGTCTCAAGGACACAGTGGAAGAGCGTCAACTTACTGAGTTAAAAACTCTGGAGTCGTGAGTTTGAACACGATGGCCAGGATGGGAATTTTTACTTAAAAAATGTTATCTTTAACGGATGGGTACTGGATCGAGTACTGCAGTCGTTCGGATATAATAATCGACTTTAAGAAGGACAACAATTGCTAATAAAAGATATTTAGTAGTAGATCTATATAGTTACTGCTCAAGACCTATACAGACCCTATAAATTTCAGTTTTTTTTAATTTCAAGCGCCTTAAAAGTATCAGTGATACAGAGCTGCTGAACGGGTTGCATAACAATTAGGGAATAACTAAGTTACATAATTAAGTTTAAAATGAGGGAAATATTTAATTGGTTTGTGAAACTCGACAAATTAGAATATAATGTGCTAAAAGTGTGCAGTAACTCGACTTTTTCCAACAATGTATTACTTAAATTAGTGATTTGTGTTCAACTTTTGTCAATTTTGCGAAGTTCAGTGATGATATTATTCTATGGTAAGGCTCAAAATAATGTGATTTTACTATGAAAACGCTGTTCTCTACGATTGTCGCACAAGCCCTTATTTCCGTTAATATTATCGGTTTAGGGTGGGATCGATCCTTGCCAGTAGATCAAATCTTTAGACGGACGAACATGGGTATTATAATCTTTTCGATGTTGGAACTTGGAATTTCTGTAAACGACTTACATACCTGGCTGGGTACTGTACCTGGTAGAGCAGTTTCAACGCTGTGATCTATTGATACTCAGCCCACAGCTTGAGGATTCGTCTTGTCGGTTAGAGGAGATACCTGATATATAGTCAAAGGAAAATAGCAAGAAACAGTGGCGTATCTCAATCGTCAGTTCGAAGGTTGTCAAAAACTTACAGAGATACGTCCAGAAGAGTCGATGTGACAGAAAGCTTTCGGTAATCCCCAGAGGGCAACGAATTTGAAATAAATTGGCTATAAAACACAGAAGAGCCACCCATAGAGATATAATGAATACATTAGAAGCTGTCACCGCTTAGCTTGGGCAAATTTGCATAAAGACTGGATGCTATTGATGATTGGCAAAACATTAAGTTAATACAAATCATTTTGTTATCATACTTTATAATTTTTAATCATATTTGCACGTTTGTTTTAGTTATGGAGCAACATTTCAAATTATAAATGATAAGGCCCAATTTGTCTGAAGAAGTTCAGGATAAAAATTTGAGAAGGGATGTGTAATAAAAACAATTAAATATATCACCTCAGTCGGTCGGACCTCTGATCTGGTCTGTAATGAGTAGCAAAGTAATCGGACACTTCAGTGTGGTATAAGGAACCATTCGACAGGGCCAGTATACAACAGTCTTGAAGACAAGATTGGTTCCACAAATGAACGAATGGATGGTAATGGTCACAAGGTCTTTATGTAGGATGGAGCACCTTACCATCAGGCTAAAAGTTTTTAATACGGTAAGAAATTCCTCTATTACCCGGCAACTTACCAGACATAAACCTCATCGAAAATATCTGGGAGTGCTTAAAAAGGAAATTGGCCGAGGAAGTAATGACGAACAAAGTTTACTTGATAGAGAAAATCATTTTTCATTGAAACCATAGTGACCATTTAAAACATATGACAGCAAGATGAATAAATAGCATACCTAGGAGAATAGCTGAACTTCTTAAAGCCAAGGGAAGCTTAAGAAAATATTAGTATTGTATTGATTTATTGGTATAAGATTCATAAGGTTTAATAATTGATTATGAAAAAAAGAAAACCCGAATTTGCTAAATGGGTGTAATAATATGAGCAGGTGCTGTATACTTCCTAGTTTACATAAAGGTTTGTTATAATGCAACAGCAAACACAAATACTAAAAATTTTCGGAATATAGTACCCTTATGAGTACCACAAATGCCACATGAAGTAACTAGAAAGTAGCAACATTCAAACCTCAGTTATCAAAATTTGAGCCCAATCGGATCATTAGTTTACAGTTTAAATTGACTTAAGTGGCACTACTTTCACTAAAATTAAAAAAGGGAAAGAACCGGGAGTTATGCCATACCGACTATAAAAAGAATTAAAAAAGCAATACATAATAGTTTTGTAGAAGAACGTTATGGATGCAAAATTTGGAAATGCTCAAAAATTAGACAGAAGGAAGATAATTTTATAAAAGATTGTTACGCCAGCCCCTTGCCTATGACAGCGTTCAATGACACCTACGACTGTCTATACTCCAAATTCAATAGGATTGTCAGGGCAGACATTTTGTAGTTCCTAAACACTTGATAGTAAGCGGCTATATATTTATTTATTTATTAGCACATAAATTTACGTCTCAATTATCGTTTTTGCCGGTTACATCTGATATAAGTCCGAACTGGATAAAGAATACTCGCTTTGTTGCGAAATTTATTATTTAGTACCGCGTGCAGCTTATCAGTGTCGTTGAGGTGTACCTGAATATCAAGAAAGGGACAGGCGGACATTGTTATCTTTTTCGAAAATAATATTCTTATTGCAATACGGCAACATTGTTAAAACTCGACGGCAAATAGTGAAAATAAATATTAAAATCAGGTAGTCAGAATTATTACATGAGCGCACAGTCGGGTAATATGGCAGCAAAACCAACATGCAGTACATCTGTTGATAAACCGGATAAAAGGAGGTGGTTATCTGTGAAAGAAAAACAAATGATCAAATCGGTTTATGAGGGATTACGTAGAAGAAATCAAGATATGTTTATAGAGGACGTCGGACATTGCGACTCGTACGGTTTTTCAAATAATTCAAGATAATTAACCACTTCAAAAACCTATTCATAAAGGACGTACAAAAATTATATAGGACGATACTACGAAAAGTATAATCCGAAGAAAAGTTCATGGATTTTATCTTAGGAACGAAATGCCCACGTTAAATGCTATTCAACGAGAAATTAATGCAGACGCAGATGATACTTTAAATAAAATATCCATGCGGATAGTACAAAGAACATTATGTGAAATGGATTTTCGGTATGTAAACAGAAGTCGGAAAAGTTTGTTAATCGAGAGAGAGACGAACTAGTGATATGGCGGAGACAATATTTACAAAAAATTCGTGATTTTAGATGTCTTGGGACGTAAAATTTATTATCTGGACGAGACGTGGTAAAATGAGGGTCATACGAAATCCTAAGTATGGCAAGACTTAAATATTAAAAGTTCATGACAGGCTTTTCATGAGGGACTTTCAACCGGCTTAAAAGCACCTTCGGGCAAAGAAAGACGCCTCAATATTATGCACATAGGAAGTGATTCAGGTTTCTCGAAAGGCAGATATAGTAGATTGACAAAAAAGCAAAAATATAGATTTTGATGAATACATGAAAAAAAGTTCAATTACTTAATGTAGTGCGGAAACATAAGACTTCCTACATCAGATTTGCAGTAGACGAAATGGCACGTGAGCATGGCATCACCGTGTTAAGGATTCCACCGTATCATTGTGAATTAAATCCTATCAAACTGATGATATGGCACATATAAAAAATGAGGAAGCGTAAAAAAACATACCCTTTAAATTAAAAGATGTCAAATTATTATTAGAACAAACCATACAAAATATAACCGCTTCCAACTGGCAGTCATGCATTAAACATGCACAGAAAGTATAAGATAAAATGTGGGACGCAGACACGCGTGTTGATGTTATTATCGAGCCCATTATTATTACTCCAGGAGAAGACAGTAGTGATGTTTAATTAACATCTGGTAAAGTGAATCAGCATAAAAAGATTTATTTTTAATAATAACTAATATACTTAGTTCTAGTGAATTTGTTTTTTGTTGCTGTTGTTGTTTTGTCATTTCCTTCTCCTACGAGGTTATATTATTGGAAGTACTTACCTAATAACTTTATTATTATTATGGCAAATTTGTTTCTCAATGTTTCTCTGTTTATTTTCTGTAAAGCAGTTGGTGTCTATATTTGAATATAAATTTTATTTTAAAAATATCAATAGGTACATAAGATTATTATTCCAATATCAGTACGTTTAAAGAAGTCTAATGTAAAAGGTTCCTTTCGAATTAATCCTCACAATGATTTCCCTTATTTTAAAAATGTATACGCCACCATTGAACTACACTCGTCTCTCGTTTCGTGCCCCTCCTGAGTCTATCATTTTAAAGCGATACCCTGACAATCCTATTGAATTTGGACTATAGTAGATACTCGTCAAAACAAGTGTTCATTGAAGGCGCGGGATTCCAAAGGCCCGATGTCACGAGGGGTCTACGTACCGATTTCGAGATAATTAAAAGATAATTAAAACGAACCACTGAAGCGCCTATATACAGAGATAAATTAAATTGCAGGGGTTAGTCTAAAATTAGTTGGGGTAATTGTATCTTTAATGTTAGTGGAAAAAGACTGTAGATAAATTAAGTGTTAAAAGACTAAATAAAAGCTAAAATAAACGTCACAATCTCACAACCTTACCTGCATTAGGAACATACACGTTAACCAAGTAAAACTTCTCATACTCGGCAGTGATACATCTACCATCTTCGTCTTGCTCGTCATCTTCGATACCGTAGGTAACGCTTTTGGGTTCTCTCACGCTAAATATTCCTACTCCAGCATAACCCTCTTTCTTGCTAGAACACCAATACTGTTTGTAAAGCTTTAAATTCTTTATCTCTTCGGGTAGCTTAGATTCATTGCATTTTGTTTCCTGAAATAGAAAGAATGAGTTTGTACTCGCGTCGCTACTTTTAAACTTCATCGCTGCAGTATGTTTTTTCCTTAGGAAAGTTATTAAGTGGTTAAAACCATGTATAATACAAATGTTTGTATTTTGAGAACAATTTACGAAATGGAAATTGAAACGTCAATAAACTTACTTTAACCTTTAATTGTGGCTTATTCCCATTTAAATAGTAATTAAGATATCTTTTAAGCTATCTATAACTTTCCAAAACTGTCCAGTCATCCGCCAACATTAGACATTTGCTATTTAGGAAACAGGAAGTGATATCGTTAACGAAGATAATAAAAAGAAGTGTGGCTTCCTTGAGGAACTCAAGATATTACTGAGATACTGTCAGACAGATGACAACCTATCTTGACTCTTTGACTTCTACCAGATGTAGAGTTTTTAATCCATTCAACAAACCTGACATAAAAACTTACATTAATTAATTTGCCCAAAATTATTTGGTGATCTACACGATCAAATGCTTTAGAAAAATCTGTGTATATTGCATCTACCTGTTTACGGTCTTCCATTTGAGATAATATATCAGATTGATAGCAAACCAAGTGTGTTGCAGTGGATTTTTTGCTATGAAAACCATGTTGTGATTGAGATATTAAGCCTTTACATAATCAAGAAAGTTGCTTTACTATAAGACAGTCGAAGAGCATAGGGATTGCAGATTGTATAGAAATGCTACGATAATTTTCAATGTTGTCTCTCTGACCATTTTTAAATATAGAAACATAACTTTCTTTTCATGAAGAAGGAAACATAGAAGTTTCCAAACATCTATTAAACAATATAACAAACTAAAACTCGCAGCATCATATTCTCAAAGAGACCAAAACAGATAAAAGAAATACCTACTTTAAAACTTGGGGGTCATACACTTGCATATGTAAATACAATTAAATATCTAGGTTTAATATTTGATCAACCTCTAACCTGGAAGGACCACATCAAATATATATCAGCTATATGTCAAAAAAGACTAAACCTCTTGAATTGTATTTCTGGTACGAACTGGGGAGTGGGCGGTAGAACTCTACTCATATAAAAATCTGATCCGCTCCAAGATCGATTATGGATGCCACGCTTACTCGTCTGATTCAACAACAACTTTAAAAGTTGTAAACACCATTCAAAATAACGCTCTTAGAATAATAAGCGGTGAATTTAGAACAACCCCTATGTTACGTCTTCAGGCCGAACTCGGTGAACTACCATTAGATTTAAGAAGACAGGAATTAATGCTCTCATATGCATCGAAACTGTATTCTTTAAAATATCACCAAACCATTCGCTGCTCGAATATCCAGCACGCAAAAACCCACATTCCCTTTTATGAAAGATGCAGACGAATCATAAATGAATTAAACCTTAAAGTCCCCGAAATCTATCCTAGCAAGATGCCAACTTCCCCTCCTAAGTAAAGTTCGTGTAACCTTCTAGCTCAGGTCTAGTGTTAGGGTTTTCAGGTCTCGCAAGCGCCCCTAACATGACTTAACGACTACTTTCGTAGCCGGGACCGACGGCTTTACGTGCCCTCCGAAGCATGGTGGCAGCTCAGTTAAATTAGATATTGAAAATTTTGTCGGTGCCGGGATACGAACCCGGGCCCTCCAGCTTGTTAAGCCACTGAGCTACGGCTGCCACACTTCCCCTCCTTAACTAATATCTTCTCCTTACATAAATTTGAATCTATTGTCAGAAAATAAGAAAGAAAGCAATCGTCATCTAATTAATTCTAAATATCAAACCTCAATTTCTCAATTTTCTTCCTTCAAACAGTTATTCACAGATGGATCTAGAACAGAACGTTGTGTAGCATCTGCCTTTGTAACAAAGGATGAAATAAAGAAATATAAACTACTGGAGACTAATACTATTTTAACAGGAAAACTCTTTGCAATATATAAAGCCATATGTCACGTTACAAAATGTCCTAAAACTAACTTCTTAATAATTACTGACTCACTAAGTTCTCTAGAAATCATCTGAAAAATCTATTCTTCCCGTCCTGTGGCCAAACTCATTAGACAAGAATTGCACAACCTAAATCACAGAAACATTGCTTTCCTGTGGGTGCAATCTCATGGAATCACGGAAAACGATCTGGCAGATAAATATGCACGAGAAGCCTTAGAGGACACAACTATTGAGTTCTATCCAAAAACTCCAGCGACAGATCTCAAATCATATTTCCACAGCAAAATGATTAACATATGGAATAGCAGATGGCACAAAAAACAGGCAAAATTACTTGAGATAAAACCAATATTTCAACCATGGTCTGATAGTTCCATCAATCGTATTTCTCAGGAATTTGAGAGAACTATTCTTAAAGTGCGGTGCCAAAGTGATTATCCAATATCTAAAAGCAATAAACTATTTACACAAAATTTAATTGTTACGCTATTCAATTATTGTGAATACTTTTTCTTTTATCGCTAATAGCCTTACAGGCTGATGCGAGTTTGTAAATAATAAAAAAAATATTGCTAGATTTATTTTCGTTTTAAACAAGAAATATATCAAACTTATTTTATAATTTATGTATTTGCATTGCTTCTTGGAATACACAAACTTACCTGTACACAAAATATGTCCGGACTTTCATGGTTGAGATACTCCATGCAGCCCTTGCTTACCCAGCTTTTGACGCCTCCAATATTCCAAGTACTTACAATTAAGTTGTAGGAAACATCATACTTATTTTTCTTGGTACAAGCAAAATCTATCGACTCCCAATTTGTGGCAGTCTTGTTTAAAAGGACTTTAGTCTTTTTCACCGGCGGTTCTGTAAGAAAGTGTAAAAAATTGTGGAATTAATAAATATTAATTTTAGAACAACAATAAGGGCATATATGCAGAGATTCATATAGTTCTTCTCAGTCTTCTATCAATCGTGATATATTGTAAAGCAAATGTTAATGTATTAACAAACTATGAAGTTGCTCAAGGACTTCAATAAATAAAGAAGGGCAAAGCAGTTGGACGAGATAATGTTCCGGCCGGATCGATCGTCCTTGTTATGTTGAACGTCATTATGTGGAAAATACTAAGATATTTGCAGAATTACAAGAGAACTATACGATCTGTACGCATTCAACAAAATTTGTGATTTAATCTGTACGGATTTTTGTGTTTTTTTACAAGTTTTGGTCTGTTTTCTCTATTTTTTTTTTCATTCTTTTCTATTTCACTCTTCATACATATTAAATCATTCATACTTTTATTTTCCACGTGTTTCTATCTCAAGCTCGGATCTAGGACAATTGCCCGAAATCAGTTTTCCGGAAGACAAAATCCCAGAAAGCAATTTCCCGAATGTAAATTCTCCGAAACACGAATGGACAATTGCCCGAATAGACAATTGGCAGAAAAACAATTGCCCGAAAAGAGAATTTACCGAAAACTATATTTAAATAGTTATTGCCTTACATGTATTTCCTATAAACTAATACGGTAACTTACGTGCTATTTAAATAGTTATTACTGCTTAGATTGTGTTCGATCTAGCTATCTCGTTAATTAATTTATTATTATAATATATTTGATCTTTATATGTATTTCCTATATACTAATACGATAAATTATGTGCTATTCCCCGCAAGAATTGAGGGCAATAATCCCTTGATGATGATGATGATGATGATAGTGTGTTTGGCATGGAAACTAGTCCTTTTGCCACAGATTTTTAAATGATTTATGTTATGTTCAATAATCCCTTGATAATTGCATTTTAATATTTTCTTTAACAAAGTGATTAAACTGATATCGAGCTTTCTAAATATTCTATTATTTGTTTCCTGTTCTTTTTGATAATAATATCTTAAAATAAATTATATTTTACCTGATCACTTGAAGTTGGGAAATCCCACTCTTAAAGTCTTTATAAGTATAAGTACACCCCATTATCAGAGATTACAATATGTGCATTTAGTCTTAATGCTAACCAAAACAACTACATTTCATTTAAATACCTTATACTTCATCGTTTCTTTACTTACTCGGTAAAGCGAAACGAGTGCGTTGTTCGCTCACGAGGCGGCGACTGTCACGGTATTCTTGAGCCAAGGGCACGGAGTGACGTTTCGTTGCGTTGTGCCGTTCGTCGGTTTCGTGGTTCCGATAAGGCTCGCCTTTCGGATACCTGGCTAGGGTTCGTGTGCTTCGTTTCGAGCGTCAACTTACCTCCAGCCTGATTCGAGGACACTGCCAGGCGGGGAGTTTGACTGGGGCGGTACATCTGTCAAAGAATAACGCAGGTATCCTAAGACCAGCTCAGCGAGGACAGAAACCTTGCGTAGAGCAAAAGGGCAAAAGCTGGCTTGATCCTAATGTTCAGTATGCATAGGGACTGCGAAAGCACGGTCTATCGAAGAGTTTTCAGCAAGAGGTGTCAGAAAAGTTACCACAGGGATAACTGGCTTGTGGCGGCCAAGCGTTCATAGCGAAGTCGCTTTTTGATCCTTCGATGTCGGCTCTTCCTATTGTAATATTTTTATTAATCTAATTTATTGTCTTTATTTATTATCAAAGGTTCTACATTTATAATACTTACAAGTTTATTAAAGTCTTTATTACGATATTCACTAATTTATTTCGCAATATTTATTTCCGGCTTACAATTTAAACTCGATATTCAAAACTAGAACTAGAACTAACTGTTTTCAACAAAATTTCCTCCTTAAAGATAAAATACAGTTAATCGAGAATCCCTTCGAATTCAAACGGCGACCCTCTCGAAAAGTCAGGTTGGCAAACAGGTTTTTCAGCTGAGCGGCGAAATTACTAGAATAGAATAGAATTAAAAATAATATGTTTACAGTTCTATGCGTCATAATATTTATCATAACACTATCATTGCGAAGCAGAATTCGCCAAGCGTTGGATTGTTCACCTATAGACAGGGAACGTGAGCTGGGTTTATACCGTCGTGAGACAGGTTAGTTTTACGCTACTGATGACTCGTCGTTGCGATAGTAATCCTGCTCAGTATGAGACGAACCGCATGTTCGGACATTTGGTTTACGCACTTACTCGAGCGGGTAATGGTGCGAAGCTACCATCCGTGGGATTATGCCTCAACGCCTCTAAGGCCGTATCCTTTCTAGTTAAAGGTGGCAACGATATCTCTTGAAGTTCCGAGAGTCGAAAATATAGGTAGCTACAAAATATCATGCAAGGAAAAATAGCAGGCAAACGCAGTCCATTACGAAGAAGAACCTCATGGTTGAAGAACTTCGAGATTGGTATGGTGTTGACACAAGCATGCTATTTAGGGTGGCAGTGAATAAAATTAAGATAGCTATGATGGTAACCAACGTTCTGAAAGGACATAGTACATGAAGAAGAAGAGAGTCGAAAGGCTCAAAACAATGTGACTTTACTAGGCAATCGTAGTTGACTACGATTCTCGCACGAGCCCTTATTTCCGTTGAGATTATCGATTTACGGTGGGATCGATCCTTGCCAGTAGACCAGATCTTTACACGGACGAACATGGGTATTATAATCTTTTCGATGTTTGAACTTGGAATTGTCTGTAGACGACTTACGTACCTGGCAGGGTGTTGTACCTGGCAGAGCAGTTTCCACGCTGCGATCTATTGAGACTCAGCCCTCAGCTTGGGGATTCGTCTTGTCGGTTAGACGAGACGCCTGATATTAAAAAATAAAGAAAGCCGTGTTCCGTTTACATACGAAAGTTTTCTATTGCGTTATTGTCACAACTCTGAGCTACGGTCACGATGCAAAATGGCTTTGGAGTGTGTGCTTAGTGAAAAGGGTAAGAGTAAATTATTGATCGACGGTTATCTTTACCAGAAAGATAAAGAAAAGCAAAACATTTATTGAAAATGTGATTACTACAAGACATTCAAGTGTAAAGCTCGTGTTATAACCTTACAAGATGCAGCAGTAAAAAGAAGTGGGGCACACAACCATATAGCGGATGTAAGGCGAGTGGAAAAAACAAAATTTTTCAATGGAATACGTGAAAACGCTACACAAACCCAAGATGGGCCACATCATATAATATCCATTGCATATGTTCAGCTTAGACAAGCTACAGCTGCCACGCTTCCAAAAGTGAGCAGCATTAAAAGAACAATAAAGCATGTACGAAGTAATCAGCAAGCCGCTCCGGCTTTACCACTTCATAGAAGAGAGATTGTTTTTCCAAGACATCATGGATGCTTTTTCCATTTCACTCAATGTCTCTTTAGAAGAATCCAGTCAGACGGTTTAAAAAGAAAATATGAAACTGATTTAGATTTTGCTTTAAAGCTCCGATTATTGGCGGCCTTAGCATTCGTTCCTACTGCAGACGTAGTGGAGGCATTTGTGGAGGGAAAAAATTTTTAAAAATAATAAATTTAAAAAATATTAAAAAGAAATAAAATAAACTGTAAAAAAAATCAAAAAAATTAAAAATCTCAAAAAAATGACAAATTGGATGTTTATTCCAAGTTCTAAACACGCCAGCGGTACGCTGCCAGTCCTAAGCCTCTGTAAAGTGTGAAGTGAACATGGAATACAAAATATATGTTATAATAATAAATTAATTAACGAGATAGCTAGGTCGAACACAATCTAAGCAGTAGTAACTATTTAAATAGCGCGTAAGCTACCGTATTAGTATATAGGAAATACATATGAAGTAATAACTATTTAAATATATTTTTCGGTCAAATCTCTTTTCGGGCAATTGTTTATCTGCTAATTGTCTATTCGGGCAATTATCTATTCAGGGAAATTGTTTTTCGGGAAACTGTTTTTAGGCAATTGTCTGGGACCCATCACATTCATTTTCTCGTTGAAATGTCTGTCTCTACAGCTCTAGATATATGATACGTCGGTTTCATTTTGCTATGTGCCACGTAGGTAAAGAAAATTCCAATTAGGTATGTTGAAATTTCGTCGCACAACTTTTATAAGTTAACAGTAATGTGGCAGATAATGTCTCCTGCAGACGGAGACGCTAGTGATGAATATTAAGAGGTAGTGGATCTTATACTAACCGTTTTAAAAATGTCGCCATTTGATTTGAGACTAAAGTGAATGATCGTCATCGTACATATGGAAGTGGTATATAGTACAGTCAAATATATTATTATTATTATTAGCAGTTGCAAAAATTTCGAAAAGCCTTTTTTTTATTAACATTACAATTAGTTTTAAGGAAACAAATAAATTTTAAATAATAATAAATTAAAGTTACATTCAAACTAAAAAATTTATTAAAAAATAAAACTGCATTACGGTTCCTCTATCTAGAAAACAAAGTACTATTCGTTGCAAGATAATTCGGACGGAATTCCTCAGATTAAGAGAATGGGCCGATATCAAGCACAAAATGACTACTCCCTTAATGCTGTAACGAATAGTCGCCCTTAGTCTTTCGTTACATCAGGTTCAATTTTAAATGCTATCCAAAGTTTAAAGGTACTTTACTAAATGATACAAAGTAGATGTAGCCAGGTACGTATTTCAATTATTTTGAGTTGTTAACGATTGGTAAATAAAATTTTAAGCATAATTTTGTGTACCTATTTAAATTTAATCAGTGTTGTACTTGGAATTCAGAATTACAAATTTCTAGGTACGTAAAGCCAGTGTTTATGAGAGATTAGAAAATTTATTGGAATTTTATTCATGTAAAAGGATAATGTTTACTTAATACCAAATTATCACTAAATGGGCTTCTGTGAGCAGAAAGTATATTTGAAAAGAACTTCATTTTTCTTTTGTCGTTCATTTAGAACAGAAGTCAGTGTAATAACTATAAATATGAGTGATATAGAAATGATTAGTGACGATGTTTTGTACATTCCTGCCACTATTTCAGGAAGTGAAGACGAGGCTGAACCTGAAAAACGTTCTGGTTATATTCATCTCACGCACAATGCAAAGCAAATTGTGCTTAACGTTTACAACGGTAAGTACTAGTTAAAAATACTTTTTAGTTAACCTTCCTAAAGCCGGGTGAATTTTAAAACTACCAGTACCAGGTGTATCTCATTAATCTTACAATTTTTTTAACTCTCTATTGTCTGTATACTTTGGTACCAATTCAACAAATTAAAAATCAAAGACAGAAGACAGTCACATTCAGAAACTCACCAAATAAACAGGTAATTTTAGCAGTTATCAGATATCAGACGTACTTAGGGCTAATTGCACTTTGCAAATTCTTAAGAGAGACAATCCCAACTAGAAAGTGATGCTTCGAAGTTCCCACTGTGTAATAGCAAGAATGGAATTTCAAAGATAAACACATTACAATCAACTGCTAATATGTAAAGAATACGACTGCACATCATGGCAACTAATTAGTACAGTCACTAGTAATCATTTTCCAAAACTTTCGTCTAAACTGATAAAATCAAATTTTTAGAACGTGAAAACACTCGATACCACGTGGGGCGAATTCTCGTCCCACATACATTTCCGTGAAATCCGACGAGAATATTTAATTTTCTGTTCGCGGTATTTTGGGTTTTACTACTTCTTTGTGCTCTTAATAATTCAACTCCCAATGTCCTAAACCGTCAAAGCGATTGATTAAACTTAATTACAGATATTAACAAAAACGTTAGACCTCTGGCGAGAATTTGCCCCACCCTGTATTAGGAAGGTTAATCATATTTACCGATTAATGAATTCATAAAAAACTCAGAATTCCGAGCAAAATCCCTTAAAAAGTAAAATTACATATTTTTTCTTAGGTCTTCTTTCGACGATGGTTAAATCAGAAGCGATCAAAAAGACGGTTTTTTTGACACAAGTGCCACGATCCACTGAGTACGAACTTATAAAAGACGGTCCAGTGTTGCGAAAAAAAAAAAAGAAAGAATTCTGGTGCCCATCGAGTATTACCGAATTTTCATTTATCAGCTATACGGGAAACACTATATCATATGTATTCAGTGAATAACTTACCAATAAATAAACTTTTGAGTGAATTACGAAACAAAGAAATAGTCCCTGAGTGTCATAAAACTACTTTTTGAGGTTTTAAAATCTAATGGTTTTATGTTTAAAACAGTGAATAAACGGCAGGCAATTACGGAATCCAGTCGTTTAATAAAGTGGAGGTTTAATTATTTGGAGAGTCTAAAGTATTTTAGGAGTGAAGGGAAGAACTTGTATTATTTTGATGAAACTTTGTTCCACACCCACGATATAGTTAAAAAATGGACCGATGGTAGTAAAAATTGTGTCACCAATGTTCCTCCCTCTAGAGGGAAGAGAATTTGTATTTTACATTGTGGGGAGAATCAGGATGGGTAGAAGAAGCTTTATTACTCTCTGCTAAGAGTGTAAATAATTGTCGCTTATACTAAAACAATTTTTAATTGAAGGTGATTACTTGGCAACATAGCACTTAACGAAGCTCGTAACGATAACTTTTCAACGAAATCATATTCCACATATCAATTTTGCAGAGGCGTACCAAAAAAATTTTTTATTTAAACACATAATTAGGTAAAAATTCAATCTAAGACCGATATAATTATTAAATTATCAAGTGTCTTTTGAGAGGTATCTTATAGTTGTCTAACAAAATAAAGTAAAATTTTATTGTTATTATAGAGTACCTAATGCAGTACTTCAAAAAACAGAAATCTTTGCAAAATACTTATTTTTTCATTAGACGAAACAATCTGAAACTTTAACAAACGATCTCGTCGTTGCACTTCATTCTCTATTTATAGAATTGCTGTCTGCTATAAACGTTATATTTGTTTTGTTTTAACTTGAAATACAAGTGATTGGGAATTCTGACGATTCTGATTATGATACTCCTCTGAACCACAGATAAAACGTCCAAAGAAAAAACCAGGCAAAAATAGTAAATCCAAATTTCTCTCAAGTTGTAACAACAGATATTCCTTCGTGTTCAGTAGTAATTCAATATCAGTCTGATTGATATTTAGACAATATAAAAGCCAACCATGAAAGTCATATATTGAAGTTTTTTCACTCTTTTTTGATAAAAAAGTAATTGAGAGCATTCTGTATTTTACAAATATTTATACATCGCAGAATAACCGTCACGATTTTGAAATGAATAACATAGATTAAAAAAAATTATTAGCATATATATATATATATATATATATATATATATATATATATATATATATATATATATATATATATATATATATATATATGTTATCTCGTTCACACTCTGCTTCAAGTTGATATGCATTGGTCAAATAATGAGGATAAAGAAGTGCATATTATAAAAGAAAGCATGAGCCGACATAGATTTATATTTATAATTTATAATAGTGAAGAAACCGCTACATCAGTGTCAAACTTAGTATATGGACGTCAATCTAAATTTGCTTTACTAGATGAAACCAGATTCGACAATATTGGCCACATTACAAAAAGAGACGATAGTGCAAGAATGTAGAATATGCAATTTAATTTACATTTAAGATACAATATGTTCCTTTACTAAAAATTGTACCGTTTCCTTGAAAATGCGAAAAAAAATCTTTTTGGTTGTAAATTAGTCTTAACTTATGCGTTTTTATTCCAATCTAATAAATTAATTGTCGAATTTCTCTTTGTATAGTGAGCGGTCGTTAATGGGTTAATACTATATAAAGAATAAACTTGCCTCAAATTTACTTTACTTACCTCAAAACTATTTTAAAGTTAATAATAAAGTCTATTTAATAAATATATTCCCAAGAAATAGAGCACACTACGCCTATGCACATATTTAATGTATAACGAATAAACTAAAATATCAAATTTCTCTCATTCCCATTCTTTTTAAGAACGTAAATATATATAGACCAGAAAAATATTGATAAGTTTACCGATGTTTCAAACTATTCAATGAACTTGTCTAACTATACGCTCGTGAATCGCACCAACTTATATTGTTACGGGAGCAAATTTTATGGGACTAACTTATTTTTCCCTTATTTACATGGGCGAATCATACACAATAAAAATGACCCCGGTAAGAATTTACTGCTGAAATTTTACATGGTTGCCGCTACCGTTTACTTCATTTTGTAGATTAGTCACCTTTAATTGAAAATTGTCCGACTATAGATTATCATCAAGATATGGACAGTACTTTGTTGGAAAATAGTTTGAACAGCAATTACTACCTAAATTAAAAAAGAAATAGCGTTATTATTTGGATATTGCTCCGTATCATTGTAGACTAAAGAGTAAAATTCTAAACACTAATTCAAACAAAGCTGAAATTCAAGAATTTTTATCAAAACATGAAATATATTTTATGGATTCTTGCACAAGAAAAACAACTTGTAGAATTATTAAAATTAGTTGAATGTGAAAAAAATTATGTTATCGACAGGCTAGCTAAGAATGATGGCCATAAAGTATTAAGATTACCTCCTTACTATTCTGTATCGAATCCAATAGAATTGTTGTGGTCTCAATTGAAAAGTAATGTGAGGAAAAATAATAATTTTTTTAAATCATTTTCGACTGTTGTAGATTTAATTAAGACCGAGTGTAATAATATTACAGCAGATAATTGGAAAAAATAAGAGCATGTCAAAAAACTAGAATAAAAATACTTACAGTTCCAAAACATTATAAATAGAGTAGTTATAGTTTTAAACGATAGCGATGATAGTGATACCGATTTAAATGTAGACGAGAGTTAAGTTTAATTTTTTTTTTCACTGTGTTAAATATATATTTTAATATAAAAGTATTACTTATATGTATTTTTCTTTTACTTTGTGGAATTGTCGTAATTTTGATAAAATGTATCAGTATATAAGTCCGACACTGTATACAAATATACCTAGATTAAATCCAAAATGTATAATAAATCCAAAATATCTTGCAACGAACAGTAGAGTAAAAATATTTGTTAATTACCTCAGAAGAAGGTTCCAGATAGAGGAAGTGTAATGTAAGATTTATGTTTTTTAATACATTTTTTTTATACCTAATATTCTTATAGTATTCTTCAACTTCAATCACTTTGGCGATTCTCTTCTGTCAGTCGTCTTTGGTAATATTTTAGATACTTCTTTTTTAATTACCTCAATTACCTTTTTGTCAAATTTAGGAAATGTATTTGCATGCTTTATACTTGATTTTAATTGTCCCCAAATTACCTCCATAGGATTGAACACACAAAAATAGGGGAAAGTCTCAATATAGGATGTCCATGCTTTTCGGAAATACTCTTTAGGGCGTATAATTTGTCAAATTGCTTCGTGTGTTGAACTTTATTAAGTTGTTTTTCTTTGTATAAAAATCTTTGAAATACCAATCATTTTTCATTAAAAAGGTTTACGGTTCAGCTTTGTGCCTTCCGAAGGCGGAAGAGCTAAATTAGTCAACAGCATTGAGATGTGGAAACCCGCGTGATTACTACCACATTAAAGATCCGCATGGATATTCTTAGTAAAAATCATAATAGACCCCACTAATCGATAATTTACTTAATGATCATGGAGTTCGGAATCCAATATCTGGCATGGGAGGACAATCAGATTTAGATGACAGGGCCTCTCATGTCGTCATAAAGATAAATCCCTGTCAAACAAATAAGATTAACTCTATAGTAGTGTTGCCCAAAATCGGTCTTGGTCTTGCAGTCTTAGTCTTGTTCTTGCGTTTTCGCAAGACCAAGACCGCCTAATTTTAGCAAGACCAAGACCAAGACTGACCGTGCAAGATTTACGCAAGAACAAGATTGAGCCTGCGAGACTCTTGCGTCTTGCAGTTAGGACGGGGTGTCGTTTTAGCGAGTATTGTAGTTCGGGTATATGCTTAAAGACTCTATGAGACGAAAAAAAATATGTAATACAAATTTGAAAAACTGGACTTTGACGCGCATTACGAACAATACCATAAACATACATCAAAATCATCAATCAAAATATTCATTAAAAACAACACATTTGACACGTGCTCAGAGGTCATAATTACAATGTAAAAATAAAATATTTTGTACATTCTTTTCCAGCATACGACTTCTTCGCTCTGAAATTAATTGTCCAGATTTTTAGAGTAGCTGCCCCGTAATCATAAAATAATCTTGCATTGCTACGCCGACAGTAATATCGTATCGAAATTTCTAAAAATTTGTCACCTTAGCTAATAAAAAATATAACACTTATTATTACGGACACCCACTTAATAATTCAATTTTTTTCCCATTATAATTTAGTTAGGAGGAATCTAAATATACAAATCTTATCGGCCTAAGACTAAACATTGTTTCTGCTGAGTGTGCGATGAGATCATTCGGTTAAACCAAATTTGCTGAAAGAGCGCGACTAAAAGTTTATTAATAACAGATAAGTAATGTCGTTTACAGTGTAAACAAAATACCGAAATATTTAGAATAACGAAGTAACGATATATAATTCTCGGTTTGTTATTAGATACTTATTGTATTGAATAGTAACGGACATTTATAGTAGTAAAATAGTTACTTTTTCGACATCACTAAACTTCATTTGACAATTCATGCATCCCAAATTGCTTTGTTTAAATTGTGCCTACATAGAAAGGTTAAAATGAAAATGAAAAACAGAAACACTTCAGGTTTAAGGAAGCATCTAATATCTTTTCACAAAAAAGAATTACAAATATTTATTCCTGAAAAACTAAAATTCTGGTTCCTAAAAAATGTTCCTACTACTGTATTTTGGTAAATTAATGTATTTATTAAGTAGATATCTCCTTAATTTAAAATAACTTCTTTTGATTATCATTGCTTTCTTACCTATTCTTTATTTTTTCAAGTTAGTTTTTTATATAAAAGTAGAGCTAAGATTGTTAATAACATTTATGTTGCTTTAATAAGTGGATTATAGTTTGTTATCTTATCACCTAAATAATATGTGCTCTTAATACTTGTATGTGGATTTTTGCCACGTACCAATCTTTTTTAAGATTTCCATTTCATATATGGTGGAGGTCCATCAATGAAAATGTTCTTTAAAATACAGTCAAGTTTATGTCATTAATTTGGTTTTTTGTGTTTTAACCATGTTTGATTGACTTTCGTGGGGCATGGTAGATAGCTAGGTTAGTTAGAGCATAGGCACGGATCGCTTAGATCGTGGCTTCAAACTCCTCTAGTAACGTTTAATAAATAGCAATAGGCTAATGGGTAACTGCAAGACTCTTGCTGCAAGACCAAGACCAAGACCGGGAGTGCAATACCAAGACCAAGACTGTCTAAGTCTCGTCTTGTTCTTGCATTTGGGCAACACTACTCTATAGCCTTGAAAATTGGAACATGGAATAAGTTTATACCAATCTGGCAAACTAGATAACACTGTGTCGTCGGAAATGTGCAAAATGAAGATTAACATTTAACATACTGGAGCTTAGCGATATACAATGGCCTGAATCAGGAAAATATAACACCAGAAATGGAACAATGTATTATTCCAGTAACAACAACTCCAATCACAGGCAGGCAGTTGGCATTATAGTTGATAAGAATTCTCAAAAAGCTGTTTGTAATTTTGTTCCCTACTCTTTTTTCTTCTGTACTCTTCTCTAATTTTCTTCCCTACTCCCAAATATATGCACCCACTGCAGACACCACAGAGAACCTCTATGAGCAAATTGGCAATGGCTTAAAGCTGACTAAAAGACATTATATAAATATTATATTGGGAGATTTAAACGCTAAAGTGGGCCAAGGAGAAGTGGAGAATTGTGTGGGACGATATGGTCTCGGAGAGAGGAACGAACGTGGCGATCGGCTTGTTGATTTCTGTATTAATGAGGAACTCATAATTGCAAATACTTTGTTCAAAATTGCTAAACATAGATTATACACATGGAGGTCACCAGCTGACAATAACAAAATAGTCGGAAATCAAATAGATTATATTATCGTCAACAGAAGATCTAAAAATTCTATATCATCCAAAACTTCAAGAGAGGACATATTCTCCTATCACAATCCGGTTGTTTTGTCGATAAGAGTGAATTTAAAGAATACACACGTCTAAACATTCTATTTCTTTGGGTATTGTGTTTTCACAGCAATACTCAAATGTTTTTTTGTCTAGATAAACTTGTACAGAAAGTTAAGGAGCACATTGAGAGCTTTCCGAATATGGAATCACAATATTGTCGGAAAAGTTCAAATAGGTTATATTTGGATCCCAACTTGTCAATCAGCAAAATGTTTGTGCTATATATGGAACCGTGTATAAGTCGAGATATCACCGTGAACCGTGAAGTTACTTATCGTAGAATATTTGGAAAACATTTTAAAATGTCATTTTTTAATCCCAAGAAAGACCGGTATGAAATTTGTAACCAGTAAAAGAACAAAACTATTAATGAAGAACATTATAAGCAACATCTACAAAGAAGGGAGGCAATGAGGCAATGAGGCAAAAAAATCTGACAAACTTAGAGCAGCTGAAGAAAAAACATTTTTAAGTGCTTCATTCCATTTACAAAGTATAAAGCCATCCTCAGATGTGTCACAAATATATTATTCTCTTAAAGTGTGTGCTTACAACTTTACAATATATGAAGCGGCACCTCCGAAATTGGAACAGCATTGATCAAGTGGATAAAAACTCTGCCAAAAGACATCACAAAGATCAGTTTATATTCTGACACTTGCAGCGGCCAAAACCGTAATCAGTTCATTGCCGCATTATTTTTGTATGTTGTAATACATACCCACATTTGATTTTGCAGCATAATTTTATGGAAAAAGGACATTCGTACATGGAAGTAGACTCAATGCACAGTGCCATTGAGTCTGCCAAAAAAAATGTTACCATTTTTACCATGAATGATCTGTTAAGTTAGCCCGTTCTACAAGACGCAACAAAAAGAGCAGTGCCTACAGAGTTCAAGAATTACGGTATTCCGTATTATATTATGGTAATCCTAACTATAAGACTCTTAGAGTATATGGCAAAGGAAGACCAGCTGTTATTCTAAAGAACATTCCAATGTTATACAATGAGCTATTGTCTATACCAGAGGAAAAGAAAAACAGCCTCCTTCAATTGTGTAGAAACAAAATTATTCCGCCAAAGTTCCATGAGTGGTATAACTCTGTTCCAGTACAGTAGATAATAGAAAAAGGTACCGGAACCAGCTTCTTCCGAAAGCGACGACACAGAAACTGATTAGATTTTAATTTTGTTTTATGTACCAAGTACATTTTTTTATAATTATTCAAAGTCCCAAATGTTTAAATATGGTGGTTAGAAACTGACGTTTTTAATAAACAGGATATCAAAATTGCAGTCATATAAAGCTTATATCCGATTTTATATAAAACTTTTAGCTTAAACTTTAAATTTCTTGAAAACAGTAATTTTTGACTTGGTCAGTTTCTGCAGTATGCCGACGATATAATCGTTTAAAAAATAATAGTTACATGATTACTTCATGTAGGTATTGTTGGGGCAATATTAATTTCCATTCTACAATAAAGTGTAGTGGATTTAAATATTATGTTACACTCATGTATCTGACTAATATTTTAGAAGGAATGATGTAACAGAAATTTTGCAACACTATTTAAAAGTTAGACTCGCTACTGACGCTACTCCAATATGCGTGGATTGTGTCTCACTCTTATTCAAACAATCAAGTGTTATCTTTATTCCACAAAATATTATTCTACTGAATAACATATACAGTAGTCGAAAAATATATATAACAACATAGCTGTTGAGATAATCCACAAGCTCTAGCCAATGAACTGGCCAGACTCTACACTTTCATACAAGGACAGTATGCTGTACTTGGTGCGTTATTTGTGAAACATTTGTCAATATGTTGAAGAAAATTCCTGGAAAAATTTATGACGTTACATTAAGAATTTTGGCGAGCACAGTTACCAAACGCTTGCAAGCTAGAATGATTCAACTAATATCAACTGGACCGTTGGACTCTTCTTCGTTGGCACAATAACTAATAGATATCTAAAAAATGTGCCAATATTGTCCACACTCCACTTCAGTTCAGTTTTTGGATAATCAGAATTTGTACTTTTTTTAAATAAAATAATCCCAATTTAATCACAAGCAATCATAAAGTAGGTCCCCCCTAGTAGTTACAATAAATGTCCAATAATAGCAGCTAATAGGTCACAGGAATTTTTACTTACTCCATAATGTTCACTAAAATCAAACTTGTTTGAATTCAGTGGCTGCTAGTAACTTCTCTCATCACTTACAGCTTCCCATCATACAGAGTAATGTAATGTAATATACAGAACATAATGACGAACACAACAGTTGTTAAACTAGCAAGGGACAAGTCAGTATGTGGTCGCGCAAGTTATGAGGAGTGACAATCTTCCATAGAAGCAACAACCATCCAATAAAAAAGAAGAACTTTATTTATAAGGAAGATCTGAATCAAAATAAGATGTATTTCAGCACTATGATATATAAAGCCTCCCCCTAGGAGCATAGAAAATCACAATACCAATTAAGACCAACTGGGAAAATCCTGGGGGTGACACGAAGGCTCTAAGTAGAATAGACACTCGAAAAATATAACTGTGTGAAAGACAGTTATGATCATTTGATGTCTGCCATTATTGCAGATGAAACTTCAGGAAGAAATAATTCAACTGCAGCCTATAAACCCCATGAAAACAAAATACTTCCATAAGTTATTTTTCAAGAATATGCATTTGAAAGAAATGGAAAGTGGTGCAACAATACAAATGATTTGAAAAATAAATTGAATTAAAAAACATCCCCATTTATGGATCTACAATTTGAATAACAAATTATGTAGGTATTGTTTGACAGGTAAACTAAATACCCCCACAATTATATACAAGAAATATATAAAAGACTTATAATATATAGTAGACTGTAAGAAGTGTAAATAGAATTATTTATAACTAAAATTTATGAAATCCTGAACTTCAAGAACAAGAAACTCTTCAAAACACTGAAATATCACTCAAGACGTTGTATTGAATAGTTGTGTATTAAAACCAATACATGAATTGTATATAGTTGAAGATATGTACATATAGCATGATTTAAAAGAACCCCGAGAAAGATAAATATTATGTTCATAAAGTTAGGAAATACTCAAAACTCCAAAAACTATAAAGCAAAACAAAAATTGGGACCCGGCACCTGATCCTGTCTAAGATTGTAAATACTTTTTATACAGACTGGTAATTTGTTTCAAATTATTTTCCATTGTTCAGAAATGATTGTGACTAGTTGAGAAATGAAAGAAATAAAACAGATTATTCTTATTAATGTTTTTATTGAACACTTTGTTAACATAATACTGTTCTCAGATTTGAATTTAACTGAAAAATTTTAAAACACAAAGCCTTTGGTACACATATTAACAAAATTATTTGCAGAGTTATTTTTAATTCGAGATTTTTTGTATCATTACACCACTTAAGACCTTTAATTTCTTTCAAATGCTAGTTTTACATACAATCTGATGCCAATACGCAAAAAAAAATGATACTCTTATGGCTGTTCATTTTTATATTAAAACACTGATTAATCAAAATATAAGATTTTTACATTTTCAATACATAGAAGCCAATGATTATAAATCAAACACCTCCAGATGGTTCTTTCTAAAATAATCATTTCTCACGCAATGACAGACGAAAAAAAGTAACTCAGCAAAATTATTAAGGAAAGTGAGTATATAAATAAAAAAAACAATATGTCAAAATCTAAATCACTAAATATGGATATTAGACTATTGGTACAGAAAAAATGAAGTGGACATTTGTGAAAAAAATAAAAAATACAAGAATAATACAGATGTGATGTACACACAAAACATGACATTTAGGTATGTTTCAACAAATTTTTGACAGAAAGTTAATTTTGGTGAGCAAAGATCCCTTAAAATAAAAACATAAAAGTCAATGAAAATACTGTACAGTAAGAACTGCCTTGTTAAGTGTCTTTGTCTATCATGTAAGTTGTGAATATGGGATCATTTTGCAAATGACAATAATAGTAGGCAATAAAAGTTGAAACACATACTTTTAAGACGGTAACAATCATCATTAGTGGTTGCTTGTCAGTAGATAAGAGATGTGTACGGCATCAGTTACAGTTATTCTTTACTAATTTTAACAAACATACCAATAATTGAAAAAACAGAATAAAAAATAAACCTAGAATAGTTTAGTCCAAAAGTTCATTACCCTCATCTTCGTTTTCTTCTTCAACATTCTTTTTTGATTTTGCACCCCTCTTGGATTTCTTTTCAGCTGATTTGGAATCACCATTAGCTTCAGCTGCTGGCTTCTTCGACTTCTTACTAGGTACATCAGCTTCAGAAGAATCAGCAGCTACTTTCTTTGTTTTCTTTGTGGATTTTTCAGCAGCTCCCTTTTTTGTTTTCTTCACAGGTTTGGGCTCTTCTTCTGATAGTTCATCAGCTTCCTCTGGTTCTGCAACTTCTTCTGGAACAGGAGATTCTTCTTTTTTTGCTGCCTTCTTCTTGCCACGTTTAGGTTTATTAGCTTTGGCTTCCTTGGTTGCAGTTTCATTGTATTCTGGAACTGCACAATAATTGCATGATCAACAGTGTATTAATAAAAAATGTGAAAGTAAAATTATTTAAACAAACATTTTATGAAAGAGTGATTTAACTTGATTTTATGAAAGAGGCAGATACCAAAGACATGTTCTACCTAATCTGTGTTCATAGGTATATGAACACAACAAAGATGAGAAAACAATATGATGAACTAACAAGAATAAATAGCTAAGAAGACTAAAGATATGATAAAAAGATTAACAAATAAAAACCCTTGAAAGAATTGAGAAAAATGAGTAAAGAAAGACTAGTCAAACTGATACTAATAACAAAAAAATAGAACATTATTTCATAAATTATCACACACCAATTGTATATAATATTTGCAGTTTACCTGTTTTCTTTGCCCTTCCAGAACGTTTTGGTAGTTCAGGAACTTCATCCTGGATGTCGTCATCTACATTTCCATTAGCTTCTTCTACCTTCTCTTCTTTAGCTTTCCTTCCTCTCTTCTGTTTAACTGTAAATTAAAACCATGTAAAATCTTTGGAATAGAACTAACAGCTGGTTGAAACTGAATTGAAACTTATCAGTAATGAAAATGCCGGCATTCAAGCATCAAAAATTTGAGGTTACGCGCGCCAAGCCCAAGGAGGTTGGCTTGGCGCCCAACCGATATTATATGAAATAAATATGAACTGAAAGCGTACTATTACTTTATACATAATCTTGAGAGATATGATCACTACAAAAATAAAACTAGGTGTGGGATGATATTTCATAAAACAGTACAAATATATTTTGCTTAAATTTTTTGGTTAATAATATAAGATAGGCTCCTACAAGAACAAATGCAGTTAATATGCGTCTCTAAAAATATGAAATTTATCGAAATGCGATAAAAATGTATCTTCACTCACCAGGCTCGGCTTCTGAAGTAGCTGCAGCGTCTACTTCCGCTTTGACTACTTTCCTTTTAGGTGGCATGTTAATAAATAAAGTTCTGTTGCAAGTTTTACCTTTACCAAAAAAAGAAACTAAAGTCGGCTGAAATGCGCGAACAAGAAAACACCCTCGATGAAATGAAAAAATACGAGAGGCATAAACGTTATAAACAATGAGCCTGCCAACTATCATATGCTTTTACCGGGAAAATATCAGTTTGGCAAACTTAACCGTTATAAGGTCCTTTTCACATGAGATTGTCGAAATTCAAGCAACCAATTAAACAGTGTTGTATAGGATTCACGTTCATGATTAATTGGTTATCGTTATATATAGTGAGATTACTTAATTTGTGTTTAATTTCTTTTGCACTTATCTTCGGTATAGCAGTTACCATGGAAATTATTGTATAGTTCTTTTAAATTCTTCTTTGTTCCATTTTTTTTATTAGTTTTGCTTTATTTACGACCAATTAAGACTTTAGATCATTGATCGCTTTTTAAATAATTGAGATTATGAGTAAATCTGTGGTTAATAGTTCATAAAAATTACAAAAAGAAGTTGATTAACGTTTTACGTCTTTCATTTCTTACCTGATTCCAAAATCTGTATTTATTTCTTATATTTAGCCATTCCTTCTTGTCCTAATGTGTATATGGAATTTTTAGCTGTATTACTGAAGTGTTCACGAAGTAGTTTACAAAGTGAATGTTTGCTTAATGTATTTAATAAGTAATATTTATTAGTAGTGGATTTGATAATTCTGTCTACGATGTTTGGGAGGTGAACTGACCGTTTAAGCCGGTCTCAGGCCCAGAAAATGGGCATGGATGAGTAACATCTCTTTTAAAAATCCAGGGTTCAGCTGGCCCGGTTGATACCACTTTCTAAGGGCTCCTTATCTAAACATATCTAGGCTATTAACAAGAATATTCAACTAGGTTAAAATCCCGACCACCAGGCTTTTAGGCGTATTACGCATTAGCTTATCCAGAATAGGCGGTGCAAACAGCGTCTGTTTTCATGTTAGAGGCGCTAGCTGAACCCTAAACGGTAAAGGTAACGGAAAACCACACTGTAAACTCTTTCCCAGATTGCTACGGCGAGTAAAATAAAAATCACGGCCTATAGTCCTGGGCAGCCCCTGGCCCCTGGTGGTCAAGGGGTACTACAAATGAAGCAAATAAATGAAGTAGAAATTTTCGTCACATCGGAAATCGAGAAATATGTCCTTAAAAACGCACGAGGAACGGCTAAAATGGATAGAGAAAAACAAAAGCAAAGAAAATTTACTATTTCATAAGTCAACAAAAAGAAATGTGAATCGAAAGTGTTAAGAAAACCCAGAAATAAAGAAGAACATATTGAAAACAAAGAGAAATACAACAAAAATACGAGCGGCTAAAAAAAAGTGGATGTCGGATAAATGTTCGGAAATGGAAGAATTAGAAAAGAAGCAAGAAGCATGACTTGTTCATCGATGTTTGTTCAACATGCTCAAGAATGTTGGTGAAGTTTGTGGCATGTATAAATGAGAACACAACTAATATTCCAGTACATAATGCATGAAAAGCTATCATTGATGAATAAGAACGTCATTTATTTAAATCTAAGAATGTTAGAGATTCTAAACACAACAAAATTTTTTAACTTACATATTATAATTACAACAATCTCTCGGTAGATGGCAGGGTACGAAAATATATATCTGTAATGTTGGTTGCGTATAAAAAGTTAAAAATTACTGTAGGTATTTAAAATTCTCACACATTTATGGACACAGTTTTACCAAAGAATATAGACGCTTTTACCAAAGAATATATAAGCGTCTATATTCTTTGGTTTTACATTAGCAAAAACTCTGCTACTAATAACAATACTGAGTCCTTAAAACGTATTTCCAAAGCCGCAGATTCGTTCTTGACGTTTACTCAATACTTATTAATTGGGATAAAGATGGAGACAAGAACTATCATCTCTTGATAATCTTATCATTACTGGAGATTTTAATTTTCCAGAGATCACCTGGCCAATAACTTCGTTATCTGACGTCGAAAACGCTCATAATTTATTTAAAAGCTTTGTAGTAAATTCGAACCTGATACAACTCATTACAGAACCTACTAGATTTAGAAATAATAACCAACCTTCTACTTTAGATCTAGTGCTTATTAATGACGAACAGCTGATTTCATCTCTCGAAGTCAGTTCTCCTATAGGAAAGTCAGATCATGCAGTTATAACGGCTCACATCCAATTCAATCAAATACTACCCCGCAAAAATGATATTGTAACATATGCAACTACCGACTTTTTGGAAGTTGACACTGAACTCTCTTAAATCAACTGGCATTTATTTTTTGCAGACTTAAACGACCCCTCATTAATGTGGATTGCATTTCTCGATAAAGTCCACAATATAACTTCTACAAACTCCACCTTCCGTAAGACTTATACACACAACCTTAAACCCTGGATAAACCGAACAGCAATTAAACAAATTAATCACAAATGACATCTATGGCGGAAATTTTAACACACTGGGCTTTTTAATGATTTCCAAAGCCACCGCAGATTTTCAAATAACTTAAAAACATCTCTAAAAACTCTAAGACAAAATTTTGAAGCAAATGTTATTGAAAGTGGTAACATTAAAAAAGTCTACAAATACATATGTTCCTCCATGACGTCTAAAGTTTCTATTCCTCTACTTCAAAAACCCAATCAGACTTTATGCTCTTCTGACAAAGAATCTTCCGAAACTCTTTCTTTAGCATTTTCACAGGTTTTTACTAAAGAATCGAATGATGGCTCTACCTGCTATTAACTGTAATCGTGTCGGCATATCCTTACAGCAAGTTGAATTCACAATGGATCATGTCAAACAATACTTCATTAAACTTCGCACAGCCGCTTCACGTTAATTATGCAAACTTCTGTCATCCAGAACTCCTTACCCCCTAGTTGGAAATTAGCTTCCGCCACCCCTATTTTTAAAAAAGGCAACAAACTCGACCCCAACAATTATCGTCCGATTACCTTGCTGCCAGTAGTTGCCAAAATTATGGAAGCCATTATTTCCGAGGAGATGACCAAATTCCTTCTCCAGGAACATGTTATTCCAACACAACAACATGGATTTGTCTCTGGTCGCTCTAATCTCCTACATTGTGTTAACGACTGGACGTCATCCCTTAACAGTTCGCAGCCGGTTGACGTTGTTTATCTAGATTTCTCTAAAGGCTTTGACCATGTACCTAAGCGCAGACTTCTACATAAGCTAGAACATTTCGGAGTTCGCGGTACTTTACTTCGTTGGATAGATGATTTTCTGACAGATCGATATTACAAAGTTAGAGTTGGCGAATCTTTCTCACAGGACAGGTTAGTGGAAAGTGGAGTGCCTCAGGGTTCTGTCCTTGGACCTCTGCTTTTTACGGTTTATACCAGTGATATTCCTTATCATGTATCAAGTAAAATATCGTTCTACGCTGATGACACAAAAATATATGTCAATCCAATCACAAACCAGCTAACCCTCCAAATGGACTTGGACTCTATTGGTGTTCCCAGTGGTTACTACCCTTAAATGCGGAAAAATGTGTAATGCTTCGAATTGGTAAAAATAACCCACTTGTGCCGTACTTTGTTAACGGGCAGCCGTTAGATTCTGTGTTTTCGTATAACGACCTTGGTGTTATCGCAAACAGCAGCCTAACTTGGTCCGACCATATTACATCTATTTGTAAACGTGCGAACTCCAGACTGTATCTTATTCGGAGGTGTTTTTCGAGAGTTTCAATGCAATCATTCTGTAAACTTTACACTTTCTACGTAAGACCCATACTTGAATACGCTGGACCAACGTGGTATTCTGATTTGGTTCGAGACAAGACTTTGATGGAAAACGTTCAAAGAAAAGCCACTCGAATTCCTTTGGGACCGGGAAGACCTTCTTATGCAGAAAGACTTAGTATGGCTAACCTAACTTCCTTTGAACTTCGCCGACAACGTGGAGACTTAACTACAACATTTAAAATACTAAAATTAAATTTTGGAAATCTCGATGAAATGTTTACCATAAATCAAAATGAACGCCTCAGAGATCTTCAGTTTAAAGTAAAGAAAGAAAATTTTTCTACAAGATCAAGACAGAACTTTCTACCAAATAGACTTTTTGAGTGCTGGAATAACCTTAATGATAACATTGTCTCTGCTCCCTCTACCAACTCGTTTAAAAACAGACTTGACCGTTTTATATTATAGTTAAAATGTTGTTTTTCTGTTAAACCAAAAATTGTAATTTTCTTTCTTTTTTTTTGTAATTTTGTTATTTACTAGAAGTTAATGAAATTTCTTTGTTTTTGGGCATAATAGGGACCTGTTCCTTTGTCCTCGCTTATGTATAATAATAATATTAATAAATAATAAAGTTTTCTACGTACAGAAAACCCTGATAGGACAATTTTGTAGGATAAAGAAGAAAAAATCCTAATGTACCTTCTTTATCTCTCCAGTAACAATCTTTGCAGCATATCTTCATAAAATTGTGAAGGTTATTGGGTAAAAATTTTCAATTATCATCGTCATTATCGTCCAGCCTTCATTTATCACGTCCACTGCAGGCCATAGGCCTCCCTTAAACTTCTTCATTCTTTGTGATTTTGTGCTCTTTGTTGCAAATTTTTGGTGATACGCCTGATGTCCTCAGCCCAAAGTGTAGGTGGTCTTCCTCTACTACGTTTGTCTGCTCTTGGCCTCCATTTTGTGATTTTGCTTGTCCATCGTGAGTCATACATTCTCGCTACATGGTCTGACCAGTTCCATTTCAGTTCCGCTATGCGTTCCACAACATCAGCAATACTCGTCCTTCTTCGCAGATCTTCGTTTCTTATTCGGTACCGCTACGTCACTCCCAGCCCCAGCAGAGATCGTTCCAAGGTTGTGTATACTGTAGTTCCAATTTCGAAGACAAAGTCTTGGTTAGAGTCATATTTTCTGCCCCGTAGGTCATGACCAGTAATACGCATTGGTGAAATACTTTTCTTTTGAGGCTAATTGGTATGTTGGCCCTAAATGTGTCTCGTAGTTTTCCAAACGCTGTCCAAAAGTAATTCGTCTTTGGATTTCGCATGTTTGGTTATCCCTGCTGATTCTTATTTCATGACCCAAATACGTATATTTCTCCACCAGTTCTACCACTTTGTTTTGAATAGTTAAATGGTTATTGGGAACTTATTTGTCATAAACTTAGTTTTGGTCAAGTTCATTCTGAAGCCCACCTTCGAACATGCAAAGTCCAATTTATTTAACATATCTGTGGCTTCTCCTAAATTATCTGTGATAAGTACAATGTCATCTGCGAAACGGAGATGGTTAAGCTTTTCGACGTCTGTTGTTACTCTTCTGTGGTCACAATTTACCATTTTAAAGGCATACTGTAATACCGTTATGAATCATTTCGGTGACAATGTATCTCCTTGCCTTATCCCACGTTTTATTTTTATTGGTAGGGTTTTATCGTGTATCTTAACAGTCATAGTGGCATTTTTGTAAATATTGTAAATAAGTTCACTATACCTATGGTCAATCCTGCTGTCATTCATTGCTTCTATAAGGCTATATATTTCGATCGTGTCGAACGCTTTATGAAAATCTATGAAAGTGAGTACAAGAGGTTTGTTGTATTCTATAGATTTTTCAATGAGCGTCTTTACTGTATGGAGGTGATCATTGGTACCATAATTTGATCTGAATCCTACCTGATCTCTCGGTCGGTAGAAATCAAATTTTTTCTCCAATCTTGATGTCACTAACCTAGTGAAGAGCTTGTATATGTGGTTCAACAGGCTAATAGGTCTATAATTTTCTAGGTCCGTTCTATCTTCTTTTTTATGCAAAAGGATGGTTATAGCATTGTTCCATTCTGTATGCACCTCTCTTTGGTGCAAACATAGAATTAATAGTTTCCTTAATTTATTTAATACAATATCTCTCCATTTACGATAGCTTCTATTACAATTCCATCCTCGCCTGGGGCTTTGTTATTTCTCATTTTTCTTAACGCTTGTCGAATCTCATTTACCTTTATTTCTGGGCTTAGTTCGGAACCTTGATTTATGATCTTCTTTGTAAGTAAACTCTTCGAGGACCTGTATTAACTCGTGTCTACGTGATATTATTTCATTTTGCTTGTTTCTTAATTTATGAATTTTGCATTTCCCATTCGTTAGCTTTCTACGTAGAACTTTTAGGCTGTTATTTTCTCGTATAGTACATTTAATATTATCGGTTTTAAATTTCCTTAAATCCCTCCTGATTGCCTACGAATTTTCCAATAATAAAACACAGACTATCGGTAATTTAAAACTTTAATGCTTCAATTTTAAATAGATACAATTAATAAATCTATACACGCTTAGACTTTAAAGACATTAACATCACATCTACAATTCCGAAACGACAACGACCGCCCTTAGGTCATTGGCGCAGCTTCGCTAAAATACGGCGCCGACGACTTGTCCAGCAACGTGTGACAGACGTCGCATACCTTAGAAGGGCGACTGTTCGGACCGGAGAGCACCGTTCGCGCCAGACAGTTCTGGCAGAATATCTGACCGCAGTGTCGACAGTGTTGTTTGCGCCTCGACGAGGAAAAACCCTGGCGGCAGTTCGGACATTCGTCTACGTCTTCGTCATGCTGCCACCGCACTTCCGTGTCTGATTCTCGAATTTTTTCTAACTGGACCTGCAAAAAAACAGTGGAATTAGTTTAAATTTTCATACAGTTACCAGAGAGCGGCGTATGCATAGTACGTTTTGTCTGAGATGGTCGCATCGAGAATCATATGACTGGAGATGATTTTAAACATCTACTATTCACAAAGCAGCTGCTTATCATGTATGGCTCCACATGCTTCCCTCCGACAATTGAAGACCACAGGGAAAGAACTTGATAAGTTCAATTTTTGACATTTCTCGGTTTTAATACCAATTTTTAGCAACACAATATAGAGTAATATCTTAATAAGTTAAAAGATATAAGTGTTTGAAAATACTCTGTACAGGAAACGAACTTGACATAACCATTCCAAACAGGGGAAAACGTTGATAGGTCCACATAATCCTAGTACTTAGCAACAATGAAATGCTACATTGGGTAACCTGATTTCTACAGATGCTTTTAGTTTCTTTGTTCTGAAGGTTATGTTAGTATTCAGTTTGTTTTATTTTAAAGTGAAAGTGATTATTTACGTTTGGTACTTTTATCTGATAATAAAAATAATCATGGCAGGTACGGTTGAGTGTTCGAGTGATCAATTACCTTGTGTTCGTGGGAAAAACTCATGCAAGTCTCATGCAACTAGCGAACCTTGTAAATGTGCTAAGAAATGTTTTAATGCAATCTCTGAACATTAAAGACAATTTACTATAAAAAATATGAACTCTTTCAAAAATAATTACGAAATAAACTTATATTTAGCGGGCTTGGTTACCTAGTTTCCGAGATTACAAAGTTTTTTTTATGTGAAAATAAAACGGGAAACCAGTGTGGAAGATGTCCACGTGTACAAGATTGCTTTTGTGTCATTTCATGGTACAGCATGAAGTAAAGTTGATATTCTTATAAATAAATTTAAAAAATCAAACGAAACTTCCAGGAACCTACAAGGTCTTTAAAGAAGCGTAACAACGTCAATCCGAGCACAAAATTGATCATTATCTCAAGTAAATCTCCATAAGAAAATCTAAGGTTAAAATTGGTCACAAAGTCGTACAGCTCGGAAACAGCTAGACGGATCATAAGATATGAGGTACCGATGGAAAGGGTGGATGAAGACGATTATTAAAACAAACATGGCGTCGTGTCAAAAAGCCACTGTGACATATTTTTATTGGATCGTATCGTTTGAGGTATCAAACGATTGGAATTATGTATACCTCATCTAATTTACATACTGTTGCACGTCATCCGCGTCATAGCCCGTGAGGTCACATGATACCAACACGAAATATTTAGGCGGTAGGTGTGTTCTTTTTTAGAATCACTTTGCCGAGTACACTGGCATTACAGCCACTAGACATATTTTATTATATACGCGTAGAAATAATATTTTAAGATTTCTATTAATGTTAACTTAAAGAAATACACAATAATATGTTTTTAATTGTATTTTTTGTATTTGTATTTAATTTGTATAAATGCATTATAAAGCGTTTTTATGAAGAACATTTGATCAGACCACACTGTAACTGTAATCGAACGAAGGTGATATTTTGGCATAAATTGGTAACACTTATTTGACAGTTGCGGTGTTGACACTTTTTATTTTACATTTTACATAAAATAAAATAAATATCTATGTACTCCATTTTACATCTTTATACGACGCTTACAAGCGGCTCAAATTATTTTTAACAAGATTATTTTTTAACTCTTGTTTTGTTTCTATTTATTTACATTAAATATTAATTTCTTTTGTTGTATAATCCACTTTTGCAATAATTATGTGATCTATTTGATTTAAAATGGATTCAGGATTTTTTTATACTTTGGCAACTATGTCAACTTCGATCTCTGTCAATGATAATGACGTGCAACGGTAAGTAAATTAGATGGACTGTATTCGCTCCGTGCGTGACTGACGCGACACCTACCGCCTTCATCTGACAGTTTTGGACCTACCAATTTTCAGGTTAAACATATGACATATGTTTGACATTGTTAAATACATGCGAAATTGACAATTATTAATAATTAACTTTTTAATTATATTTTTTCAGTTTGTGTACAAAATAAATGTAGTATTAAAAACTGGGTTTCTCAAAATTCATCATAATATATGATTTCAACCACAAACGGAAAAGAAAGGAAAAATCTAGTACTGGCAAATCAAGTTTTTCACGCGAAAGAGCATATATTTAAAAACAGTAATAGTAAAAGTTATGATAATAAAAGCTAAAGTCATCAGGCACTCTGCAGTTAGCTTGAAGCCTTATAAAATATCATTTAAGGTAAATAATTAAAATTTTTCCTATTTCAATTGCATAAAAATGAAGTTATGTGATATTTACTTTTTCATATTAATAGCACGGATCCATCTTTTTCTTTTCTATAATTTATATGTAATCTTTGGGAACCTAGAAAAACTACACTTACTATTTTTGCTATTATTAGCACAATTAAATACGCAATATGTATTTGCACACATTTTTGATAAAATTTATGTGTAAAAAGGTAGGTCCAATTTTGTCATGTTTCGCCGCTACGCACGCTGTTATCGTTTCAAAGTACCCCTACCATGGTCACGCACGGAGCGAATACAATAAAGCTAATGAAAAACAAGATTATGTCAAAGTATGTAGCGTCCACTGATAGGTATGAGTAAACATATATAAAGGGTAACGTTCACTGATAGACATGGGCATGTCGAAACATATATACAGGGCATAGTCAAAAGTATGTGACTACAAGAAGACTACAGGGTATCGTCAGTACCTGGAAAACTGGAATTATATTGTAAAATGTTTTATGACAATGTTTCATTTGATACTTTTTGCATCAAAAATATATTTGTTTCATTTTATTTTGTAGGTAAATACTGTGATGTCCTTATTCACAGGGGAAAAATTTGTTAAGTCCTTGTAGACGAATAAAAAACAATTAATACCAGTAATATGCGATATAAATAAAAAAAAAACTAAAACGTTAACCAACAATCAATATAACAAATTTTTTTCTTTTTATTACTGATTAATTATAAGACGTATTTTAACATAATCACAGAGTTTTAAATTTTGAAAATGTTCTCCTGCACAAAACCAAAAAATGTGACTTATCAAGTTATTTTCAGGGTCTAAAGCAATTTCATCTCAAAGTGGTGCACCAAGGGTAACGTTACGTGAACTATTTGGCGGCAGATCAAACTAAAAAAATTCCCAAAGAGTATAAAAATTTAAAAAATTATATGTTCCAATAAAATAGCTTTAGAACAATAATACGGTTCCCTAGGTAAAAGGTTAAATTGTACTTAAAATATTACCATTTTAGACGCCTTGTGTAACGCTTTACAATTCTTCTGTCAACGACACGTGACATCGGAAACGTCGATTGTGGTTTAGAGCGATTTCTTACTGAAGTGATTTATCTTTTTCTGACACCTCCTTGTGTTTAATATCGTGTAATACTTTTTAAAGCTTTTCCGATGCTTTTAACGTTTTAACAACACTTTCTTTTTTTCTTTAGAGGTCAAAAGTCAAAGTACTGAAGTAATTAATCCGTATTGGCGCGTTTTAACGCTTTTAATGCTTCTATATGCTTTTTTCTTGCTTTCCAACGCTTTTCTGTTATTGATGCATTACCTATAAATGGTTGGTTGAGTTTAAGGGTCAAAGATCATAGTGTGCTGAAGTGTTGTATCTTTTACGGCGCATTTTAATACTTTTTAATACCATGTAACGCATGGTATTAAAAACTTCTTTTAACGCTTTATTTTAATTTTACAAAGCTTTTCTGTTAATGACGCGAGTCATGGATTGACCTACACATTGACCTATAGAGTGCTGATTTTGCTGCATAGTTTCATCTGAGTTTATAATAATGTTACGAACATGCATTCTACGTAGCCCATATAACGGTTGCAGCCCGGGACGAGAATGATCTGTCCTTCTAGATGCGACGGGAACTGTCGACCGCTGGAAAGTTTGACCCGACAAGCGATGAGACGAATTGGAGGTGGGCTACTCCAGATTGTTCGAGTACATAGTGACTTTTATATAAAAGCCTACCTTCTAGGAGTTAAGTTTAGCTGATAAGGTATTACCGAACTGTAAACTTATAAATAAATATATTTATATAAATTTGAACCGCTCGTTTTATTAAAAAACGTTACAGTTGGTGTTACGGTGTGAGATTTAGAAATAAATTCAGCAGTGATTGCTAAATAAAAAAAAAAGACTTTTGAACTTTTGAAAGGTATTGTTCGTCGGGAACAGCCGCGTAGTTCGGCAGTGATCTTTGTAAAAAAAAGAACATTTAAAAAATACGTGTGTGCCTGACCAAAGATGCTGCTAGTTCAACTTTCAGTAAAACAGTTGCGTGAGCAACTAGAAGAACGCGATGAAGACTGCAGCGGGTCCAAGAAGATCCTCCAAGAACGACTGAAGAATGTTCTTAACAAGAATGGATATTTCCCAGAGACATTCGATTTTCAATCAGCAGAAGAAGCAGTTTTAATTAAGATCGAAGAAACTTCTAAAAAAAATGATAATAAATTTGCTGGTCCTGAGACGAAGTGTCTACGAGGACTTGATTTATATACCTTTTATAAAGGATTTTTACTTAAATTTTTTGATGGAAAGTCTTCTTGGTCCATATACCTTAGACAATTTGAAGCTATTGCGACAGCCAATCATTGGACAGAACAAGAAAAAGCTGTTTCCTTGACTGCTGCTTTACGAGGTGATGCTGCGGATATCCTAAGATCAATTCCTAAGGGCCAAGAAAAATGTTACCAGACCTTGTTCACTCGACTAGACAAACGTTACTGAGATGCTCATCTACAACAAGTCTACAAGGCGCAACTAAGAAGTAGAATTCAACGAGCAAGTGAAACTTTGCAAGAGTTTGAAGCAGATGTTGCTCGTATAGTACTAAAATTGCAGATCTATACAGGAAAGGAAGCAGGTGCCGCGTCGGAACGGAATCAGGGAATGCATGTGGTGTGCGAGTTGTGTAGTGAGTTGAAAGGCCACAATATTGTGATAACTTTTTTACATCATACAATTTAGGACATCTTCTTCTAAAAAGAAAAAATACAATGCTGGGGACTATAAGAAAAAATAAGCCAGAGCTTCCAGCACAAATTGCGAATAAAGAAGTTCATAGTTCGTCTTTTTACTTCACGCAAGATACCACTGTTGTTAACTACATATATTCCTAAAAAGAATAAAAATGTTATTCTTATGAGTACTTTACATCATGATAAGGCTATTAGTGACAGAAATGACAAAAAGCCCCAAATCATTTTAGATTATAATTCCAGTAAGGGAGCAGTGGATACTCTAGATCAGCTTGTTGGTACATATACATACATGTAAGAGGAAGACAAATCGCTGGCCTATGATTGTTTTTTATAATATGCTGGACATTTCTGCCTACAACGCGTTCGTTTTATGGACATCAATAAACCCCCACCTACAAACTTACAAAACGGCAAATTTTTCTTGAGGAATTGGGAAAAACACTGGTGAAACCACTTATCCTTTCCAGGAAAAATTTACCAAGAACTAAGACTCATAAGAACTGGTAAAAAGAACACGAACACAAGCGAGAAGAGAAGATGGAAATTCTAGTGAATCGTCTATGGACAATCCAACTCCGCCTGCTAAACGAGCACGCTGTAAATTTTGCTCTAAAAACGATAACAAGACTAATATTTTATGTTGTATATGTCACAAACATATTTGTAAAACCCATTCTTTTTATTAGTGTCCCAGTGGTAAACTAAATTAAATTTTGTAGGTATTTGTTCTTAGGCTTTTCTGGGAAAGAAAAAAATGCCTTTTATTTTTGTTAATAAGGTTTAATTTACATTAGCAACATAATTTTTGTTTAATTAACTATAATTTTTTGTTAATAAAGATTTGTTACCGTTAACCATAGTTGGGTTATATTCACCCGAACAGTACATTTGCATAGTTGACTCGAACGGTACAGCAGGATTAAAGATTTTCCGATGCTTCTAACAACACTTTCTTCTTCTACAACTTTTTGTGTTAGCGTTGCGTGATATTAAAGGCGTTGGTACATTTAAGAGTCAAAAGTCAAAGCATACTGAAGTCATTTATCCGTATTGTTTGCGTTTTTAATCGCCACAGCGCTATTTTTTGTTATACAACTCTTTTTTATCATCGACGTAGGATCTAAAACGGGCTGGTTGAGGTTTAGAAGTCAAATGTCAAAGAGTACTGACGTGGTGTATCTCTTTCGATACATTTTAACGCGTTTTAAACCTTTTTATTGTGTAACGCCTTTTGCACTGCTTTAACGCTTTTCTGTTAACAACCCATGTCCTTAAATGCGCTGGTTAAAGTTTAAAGGTAAACTGACACTATTTTATAGTTTGTGTAATGCTTTTTAAACCTTTCGGATACTTTTAACGCTTCCACAAAGCTTCTTTCTTTTCCAACGCTTTTGCATTAACGAAGTACTCTTTTATGAAGCCTTTTTTATGAAAGCGGTCTGTTATAAAAACTTGTCCGATACTTTTACCATTTTTAACCATTTTTTCTGTTTAACAACGCTTCCTTGTTATCAACACGTGACCTTAAATCCGCTGATTTTGGGTTTACAATGTTTTTTTCTGTTTTACAACGCTTTGCTCTTAGCATTGTGTGACTTTTTAAACCTGATAACGTTTTTAAAAACTTTTTAATTGAATGTAACACGGTTTAAAGTTTTTCCGATACTCTTAATGATTTTACAACGCTTTCTTCTGTTTTACAAGGCTTTTCTGTTAACATCGTGTGACCTTGACGGTTTACGAGTCAAAAGTCAAAGCATATTGAACTGTCTTATCTTTTTTGGCGTATGTTAACGTTTTTTAAATCTTTTTAATCGTATATAACACGTTTTAAAGATTTTCCGGTACTTTTAATGCTTTTATAACGCTTTCTTTTTGAAGTTATACTTCTATACGCACGGTCGGCGTTGGAAATTTGCATGAGAGTGAATCTGTGAAACCATTACATATGTAAGATAATGAGTAAGAGAGAGACAGAAGATATATTTTCTCTCTCTTCCTCTCTCGAGAATAAAAATGTTCCTTTTGTATATATATTTAATATTATATATATTATATATATAATATTGTATATATATATACATATATATCCAGTTGGATTCGGTTCGTCAAAGCGAATAGACGTGCGATACTTAAAATCTAATTAACGAAATCGGTGTTATCACCTTGTAATTAAAAAAAACTAGTGTATTCATATAAAAATTACACATATCGATTTAAAAAAAAAAAAGAAAAATTTAAGTGGTTTAAAGATCATGAGTGTTAGTAGCGGGGGTAGAAAACCCCCCGAAAAAGATGAGTTGGAAGGTGATATGGATGTGTCCCATCCGGATCTTCCACCTTCTCCAGTGGAGGAATTTAGAGGATTTCAAAATATCAACCCTATTTCACAGATAAGTACTGATCATGTTTCTGAAATTGTTTCCGGAAAAAATTTAAACGTAAACACGGTCATTAACACAATAAATCAATATTCTTCAAAAGATAATGGGCCATTTTTTGTTTATATTCAAAGTAAAACAGGTAAAATAGGCAATTTACATAAAATAGCTACGGCTAGACTAATAATTAATGCAATACCAGAAATTAAACATGATATAGTTAACATATCGGTAATAGGAGCTAATAAAATAAAGGTTGAATTAACTTCTTATGCAAGCGCAAATAAATTATTAACAGCACAGTCATTAAAGGATAAACAATACGATACATACATTCCAATGTTTTTTACTCACGTAAAGGGAGTCATAAGGCAAATAGATTTAGAATTATCGGAACAGGAATTAAAAGAAATTATTAAACCGAAATTAGGATATAATTTAGAAGTAAGTCACGTAAAAAGAATTTCACGTAAAAATGACAAAAATGAAATTGTTCCAACAACTACAATTATAGTTACATTTAGAGGTCAACTTTTACCTACTAGGGTAATAATAGAAAAAATGGTGTATGAAGTCGAAAAATACGTGCCAAGAGTAATGCAGTGTCTTAAATGTCTAAGATACGGCCATATTAGTACACAGTGTAGATCAAAAGAACGCTGTCAAAATTGTGGAGAAGACCATAAAGTAGAAAATTGCCAAAAAAATGAACCAATATGCATTTATTGTAAAGAAAAGCATTGCGCCACTGATAAAAAAAATTGTTTAGAATTTAGTAGACAAAAGAGTATAAAAAAAACTATGGTATATGAAAACTTATCATACGCTGAGGCTTCTTCTAAGCACGAAAAAAGTTTTTCAAGTGTAGCAAAAACTGACACAAATTCAAACCGGTATACTGTTACTTTAAAAAGAAAGAGGTTAGCTATAACCCCAGAGATCGATGAAACATTCGAAAAACACAAAGAAATAATTTCAAATCCAAAAATTTTAACAGAACCTGTTTTCAATAAATTTAAAAATATACCAAATTATAATAATAGTTGTGATGATAATAGCACTTTAAGTAAACAGATAAAAACTCGCGAATCAATATTAAATCTTATCAAAGATGTTTTAACTTTTTCAAATATAGAAATTAAAAATAGTACACTTATTGAAAATATAAAAGACAGTATAACGCAAATTCTATCAGACTATGAGTAACTTAAATATACTGCAATGGAATGCTAGATCAATTCTGTGTAATAAAGGTCATTTTGAAAAATACATTTTCGATAATAAGATTAATGTAGTGTTGCTTTCGGAAACCTGGTTAAAGGAATCTTCACATTTTTTTATTAATAATTTTAATATATTTAGACACGACCGTAATGACGGTTATGGAGGAGTTGCAATCTTATTAAAAAAATTCCTTACATTTTTTCCTAAGCCAAAATTTACTCCAATAAAGTTCGTAGAATGTGTGTCGGTATCAGTGTCAATAAATAAAAATATCAAAATCCACCTATACTCTATATACGCCAAACCAAAACTAAACATTAGAGAAACAGATTGGGTTGCCTTTTTTGATAGCCTAGAAAAGCCATTTTTGGTAGGAGGCGATTTCAATTGTCATCATACTGCATGGGGAAATAGTTATTCAGATATATCGGGTTCAAGGCTTCTCGGTGCTATAGAGGAGTGTAACTTAAATTATTTAAATACAGGAAGCGAAACATTAATACCTAGATTTGGAAGTAATAATAAATCTGCTGTAGATATAACAATATGTTCTAGAGATATAACTTTAAATTGTGATTGGAAAACTGATATTATACCATTAGGTACTTCCAATCATTTTCCTGTTCTAATTAAAACACATTTTAATACTACTCAAGTATCCTTTAAGTGTAAAAACAAAGTTAATTTAAATAAAGCTGACTGGTCCCTTTTCTCTCAGATAGTAGATGAACACTTAGATGAAAGTAATAACGAAAGATCTTATAAAAGTTTTATAGAGTCACTAAATCATGCTACAAAACTAGCAATCCCACAGAAGAGAACAGAGATCAAATCAGAATTTAGCAAAGTTTGGTGGAATCAGAGATGTGCAAATGCCATTAAATGTCAACAAGAAGCTTTTTTGCTTTACAAAAGGCAGTCAAATTTAACTAACTATTTAAAATATAAAAATTCAGTAGCAGTCGCCAAAAAAATAATATTACAAAGCAAAAAAGATTCTTGGCAAAATTTTTGTAAACAACTTAACAGAAACACACCTATAAAAGATATATGGAAATATATAAAGAAAATAAAAAATACATTTAATCCTCCAAAAAATAGGACCCAGGAAGGGGAGTGGGTAGAAATGTTCTTCAATAAAATTGCTCCAAGTTGGGTGGAAACAAATATTCGGCCGATTAGTTTACTGAGCACGGATGATATAGATAGGGAATTCTCAAGTATGGAAATAAAACAAAGCCTCAAAACTAACAATAATACAGCGCCCGGAGTTGATAACATTTATTATAAAATGCTCGCTAGTTTGTCAGAATCAAGTATAGAAATTTTTCGCAAAATAATAAATACTACATGGAATCGGGCAGAATTTCCAACAAGCTGGAAGGAATATTCAGCAATCCCAATTCTAAAGCCAAATCGAGATGCGGAAGATCCAGATTCATATAGAGCAATTTCTCTAGCTTCTTGTGTCTTAAAAACTTTAGAAAGAATGATCAAAGTCAGACTAGTTCATTGGCTTGAAAACAATAAAAAATTACCTAAATTACAGTTTGGCTTCAGAAGAGGATGTTCAACCATTGAAAATGTAGGTAACCTAGTAAGTGATATAAATATCGCTTTTACTAACAACAAATCACTTACAGCAATTTTTGTAGATATAGAATCAGCATATGATAATGTGATATTAGACATTCTCTATGAAAAAATGGAAAAAATGGGAATTTCTCAAGCTTTGACCTCACGTATCAGATTACTATATTCCGATAGAACAGTTTCAATAAATATAAATGATGAAATATTGGGCCCTAAAACGACCAATATTGGGTTACCACAAGGAAGTATACTAAGCCCTGTACTATACTTAATATACACAGCAGATCTGGAATGTAAAATTAAATCTGAGAACATTTCTATATTACAATTTGCCGATGATATTTGTATATATTCACCATGTCAATATATTGAAGAAGGGTGCAAAAAATTAAATATAGCTTATAAGAACCTCAATAAATGGTGTAATGAAAATGGACTAAAAATTTCCAGGAAAAAAACAGAAGTTTGCATTTTCACGAGAAAAAGAAAAAACATTCCAACCGAATTAACATTGGATACAACAAAGTATAGCGTACGTGCATCAGTAAAATACCTAGGAATGCATTTAGATAAAAAAATGACATGGAAAAATCACATAGATTATCTAATCAAGAAAACAGAAAAAGGAATTAACATCTTACGGTCAGTATGTGGAACAAAATGGGGATCAGATCCAAATGTAGCAATCCTTCTGTACAAATCCTACATTAGGTCAATACTGGATTATGGTTGTTTCTTCTACGACCAAGCTTCAAAAAGTCAACTAGAAAAAATAGACCACGTAGTAAATAAGTGTCTAAGACTATGCCTAGGGGCTTTAAAAAGTACACCAATTGATTGTTTATTTGCAGAAGTAGCGGAAACTCCACTAAAATATCGCCGAAAGATTTTAGCTTCCAATTTTATAGCTAAATTAAGCTCCAAAAAAAGCGACTTAGTCCAAAAAATTAATATACTGTTGACATCGGATCTTACCCACAGTTATTGGAAGTCGAAAAAAAGTTTAACTATTACAGAGTCATATTATGTAATACATAACGTAATAGAAGAAATACACTCTTCAGATATAGATCCATTATATAGTATAAATATTTACAACATCCATCCAATTAACTGTGTTTTTCTCCAAGATTATTCAAAATTTCACCCAAGAATTAGGCAATACATATTTAAGCAAGATTTAGAAAAGTATCTTCCCAGGCGTCGCTATATATTCACCGATGCATCAAAGAGTAACAATAAAGTAGGTTGCGCTATATTTGATTCACATAATAACATTAAAAAATCTTATAAATTAAATGAAAAACTAACAATATATACGGCAGAATTAATCGCTATATTAGAAGCTCTTCTATATATAAGTAATATGAAAGTTACAGAAGAATCATTTGCAATTTGTTCAGATAGTAAAAGTGCTGTTATCAAAATAAAAAATATCCACCAGGTCAATAGTAATTATATTTTTACCAAAATAATTACTAAACTTCATGAACTACAAGCTCAAAAGGTTAATGTATCACTTGTTTGGATTAAAGGGCATTGTGGAATAAAAGAAAATGAAGAAGTAGACGAAGAAGCTAAAATAGGAAGTAGAACAGGAGAATATTTAAAGTATAAATGTCCTCACAATGAAATTGCTTGCCACGTAAAGCCCATATTACTATCAGAATGGAGAGAAATGTATAGAAGCAGTCCAAAAGGAAAATTTTATAAAAACATAGTTACCGAGCCTCCTAGCCAATCTTGGTTCTCAAGACTGTCGGGAAGTAAGCGGTTTTTCTCTGTATTGTGCAGATTAAGGTTCAACCATGTTTTAACTCCGCAGTATAAATATAAAATAAAATTAAGTGATTCTCCTAATTGTACATGCGGAGAAGAAGGTACAACAGAGCACATGATATTAGGCTGTTCTAAAATAAGTAATGAAGTAAAAGTATTAAATGAAGAAATAACCAAAATACCCAAAATCACCAAACCATATAACCTAACCCAATTATTAAGTTTAGAAGATTGTAATATTTATCAAATTTTGTATAAACATATTTTATGTATTAGATTAAGTTTATAGCCTATGTTTTTTTCCCTTTGTGCAAAGCCCTAAGTCTATCCGAGGTCCACCTGTCTCGTCTAAATGCTCTGATCGACCCCTGAGCGTCAAATTGTATCCTAGTCTAATATCCCAAATTATATAAGATAAAAAGATAGGAAAAAAAACAAATAAATAAATATATGTGTGTATATATATGTATATATAAAAAAATAAAAAAAAAAAAAGAAAAAAAAAAAAAATAAAAAAAAAACACAACAAAAGGAAATTATTCAAAACAAGCTGAATATGTTATAAGAGAAATAAAAATCTAAGGTATAATTGTAAAATTAGATATATAGGAAATATTTCTTTGTAAAATTAGAGCAGGACTATGATTGTATAGCAAACGAGAAGAAAGCAAGGGTCACTCCTTTATAGCTTCCGAATAAAAAATACAAAATAATCCCATAAAGGTAAGATGGCGAATGGACAGAGACTCCGAAGCCAATAATGCACAATCACACACACATATACATATATATATATATATATATATATATATATATATATATATATATATATATATATTTATATATATATATATATATATATATATATATATATATATATAATATTATATATAATATAATATGTATTAATATTATTATTTATGTGATATGTTTTGTATTATTTAAAATTAAACGTTTATAATTATTTTAGGCTTTTGTATTTCAAAATAATCACTGTTTTACCCAGAACTGTAAATTTTGAAATCCGTTAGTGTCATGTCTAATTGGCAAATCCTTTACGTGTTTGGTTCATACGCTGGTGGTTGTGAGTTCGAATCCCAATTATGAATTTCCTTTTTTATTTTTGAAATATTTAAAAACCTCACGTTAATCTTATTAAATATATGTAATATACGCAAAAAACATAAATTTTAAAATAAAATGAAAATTTACAACATAATCCGAGTTGTTGGTTTTTTATTTTTATCTTCGTAAAGTAAGTTATGTATATTGGCAGTTTTAAATACTTATGAATATTACATTTTAATTTATATTGTATTATTATATTGAATTATGTTGCAGTGTATTTATTGTATTGTAATTTTTATATTAATAACAAAATAAACAATGAATTTTACTGCAGAGTATGTGTAAAAAATTTTTTTTGCGTTCAACTCCTTTTATACATATATGAAAATAAAAATATATATTTTCATAAAAATATTGATACAATCCTTCATTTACTATACTCCTATTACAGGTCAAATGTTTATATACAGCAAACGATGCACCATATACCTATATACCTAATTCTTTTTCTCTTTCTGCTCTCTCTTACCTATAGCATTAAATATGTAATGATTGTGCAGATTGACTCCCATATAAATTTGTAACGGCGAACGCGTGTATAGAAGTATAACTTCTACCGACAGTCCCACTGGACTGCCACACCCGTTTTTTATTTAAGGTTTTAGTTTAAGGAGCCAAAGTGTACTGAAATGGTTTATCCTTTTCGACGCCCTTAAACTCTTTTTAAAACTTTTTACAACTCTTTGCTTTGATTTTTAAAGCTTTTTATTATTGTGTAACGCTTTTTCGATAATTTTACAACGCTTTTTTCTAGTTTACAACGTTTTTACGTCAACGACGCGTCACCTTCAATGCGCAAGTTACTGTTTATGGATCAAGGGTCAAATGGTACTGAAGTGTTTTACCCTTTTCGATACCTTTTAACGGTTTTTGGAACTTTTTAATAATATATAACGCTGTATACACTGTTAAACCCAACCTAACCCATTCTCCTGTTTGATTACTGTCTAATTACTACTCAACTAAATAATTAAACAAAGTAAGCAAATAAAAAAAACTAACCTGTAGGCTTTGAGATAATCTAACAAAATCTTGTTGAACAGCTTCGGTGTTATCTAATTCTTGTTGCAAAGAAAATACTCTCGATTTTAATTCACTATTTTGTTTTTCCAGGGTTTTCTGCAAATAAAAAGTGATATTAGGTTTAAAATGTTTATAGTACATGAAAAGCAAAATATTTGTTAAGGCAAATGCATATTTTGCTTTTCAGTTTATTTTTCTTGGGTTAATTAGTTACACAGACATTTAGCTTAAAGAACTACATCAAATTCCAGACCGCCTTTAATGTACTTAAGAAACATTTAAGCATACAATCGAGTTCCAATTTTTAAGAAGGAATAAAGCAAAAGGAATGCCTAACGCTTTAGTAATTAATTAATGTAGGCCTGGATTTTGTAATAGTACACCGTTTTCATGGTTTACAGGTCGTGGTATGGAATTATTTCTTCCCGACGTTTCGGCTGCAACTGTGGCTAGCATTATCAAAGATTATGCGCAAATTGTCATAACTTTTCGTTGGTTATTGATGATCTTCCATGAATATCTTCGATATTTATAGCTTTTGTGCCTTTCGGGATTTGTCGATTAATGTAAATCGGTACTGTGATTCTATGGAGAGATGTTTTGTATTGGGTAACGGTAAGATCCAGCTACTGTTTATATGCACATCCCCTTCATTACTGTTGGTATGATATAATTACCATTATATTTGTAAAACATGTAATTTTACACTGTGTTTTGTTGCTACCATATACAGTGAACTACAACTATAACAAATAAAGTAAAAGTTACCTTTTAACATTTACTGAGCATAAACTACTCTATATAAAATTAGAGAAATATATTAAGACACATATTACAAAGCCCCCTAAATGAAATATAGATCTAAAATTATATTGAGGGTGTTGAACATTGATATCCCAGTCTGGTTATACAAAAATCATCGATTTCACGGCAAAATTTTTCGCAGATATCTGAAGCTTTTAAGACATAGGTGGAAGTTACTAGATGACGAATAGATGAAAAAGTACTCGTATTTTTACGTATATCATTTTTTTATATCAAGAATATCTTTATTTTCCCGTTTTTTAAATTAAAATTGATAAATAGTTTACGGAGATATTTGCAAAAAAGCAGTTTTTTTGCACTAATTTATAAATTTTATTAATTTTTTTATTAACAAAATAAAATGTTATTAATATATTTGAACATCGAGGAATTACCGTCTTTTAAATTTGTGCGAAATTTCTCCCCGATCGGTCAAATGGTTTAAAAGTTATTTAATTGATTTATCCCTGAAGCTAAATATTTAAACTATTGAACTTGCTCTATTAATGATGTTAGACACATGCAGCAAATTTCATAGGATTCTTTAAGACTTAAACTATCTCAGAAGTTAAATGTGTATTGCGTTTTTATCGAAATTATTTACAAAATAAACGTTTGAAACAGGGGCATGTTTTTTTAGTTATAAACAATTGTAATAACTTCTATATTTTTCAAGCTACAGACTTGTATGTACAACCATTGGATAGCTGGTAAAAAAACTCACATTTAAAAAAAACCTTCTATGGCCAATGGGAACGAATTTAGAAACTATTTTTTCAAAACTCATATCTCCATTGCTTATAAACATTAAGAAGTAAAATTTGCACAAATTTTGAAGGAAAATCTAAACTTTATATGGAAACTTATAGCTATAAAATGTATTCAATAACTTACAGCCCTTCGGAGCGAAGGTACTTTCGAAAGATCGACATAGGAAAGTGGAGGGGATAACTGTTTCAGCTCCGTTTTTTTTTTCGAGATCGGAACTTCAAATTGAAACACGTAGGAAAAATTAACATTATCTCGGCTTCCATTGCAGCTAGAAGCTTTTTTTTTAATCTGGGGTAGCTCGTCGAAATATGAATAACTACATAGTTTTGGCCGGGAAATATGGGATACCTCGGAAAAATTGAGAAATTTGTCTGTAATAGTCTGACGCAGTATTATTAATGATGACATAATTTTCACCCCCCCCCCCGGAAAATGATGTAATAATACTTATATACTTTATAAATTTAATTTCATGGGATTTTCCGAGATTTCCCGGGAAGGGGGGATGGGGGTGAAAATTATGTCATATTAATACTGCGACAGACTTCTATTCTTCGAGCCAAATTAAAAAAAAAAGTAAGTTTTTACGGTGAATTTCAAATGGACTCAATTTTTCCGAGGTTTCCGATATTTCCTGGAAAGTGAAAGTAGTTATTCATATTTCGACGAGCTACACCAGATTAAAAAAAAAAGGAATAAGATTAAAAAGTTTCTTTCGAAAGTACCTTCGTTCGAAAAATTGGATGAATTTTTTATAGCTATAAGTTTCAATATAAAGTTTAGATTTTCATTCAAAATTTGTGCACATTTTAATTCTTAATGTTTATAAGCAATGGGGATACGATTTTTTAAAAAATAGACCCTAACTTCGTTACTATTGGTCATAGAAGGTTTTTTTTTAATGTGAGTTTTTTTACCAGCTAACCAATGGTTGTGCATACAAGTCTGTAGCTTGAAAAATATAAAAGTTATTACAATTTTTTATAAGTAAAAATAATACCCCTTTTTCAAACGTTTATTTTGTAAATAATTTCGATGAAAACGCAATATGCATTTAACTTCTGAGATAGTTTAAGTCTTAAAGAATCCTATGAAATTTGCTAAATGTGTCTAGCCTCATTAATAGAGCAAGTTCAATAGTTTAAATATTTAGCCTTGGTGATAAATAAATTAAATAACTTTTAAACTATTTGACCGATCGGGGGGAAATTTCGCACAAATTCAAAAGACGGTAATTCCTAGATGTTCAAATGTATTAATATTTTATTTTGTTAATAAAAAAATTAATGAAATTTATAAATTAGTGCAAAAAACTGCTTTTTTGCAAATATCCCCGTAAATTATTTATCAATTTGAATTTACAAAACGGGAAAATAAAGATATTCTTGATATAAAAAAAATTATATAAATATTGTTTATGTAAAAAAGGGAAAAAAGACAAAAAATCAAATTGTGACCATAAATTATTGTTTAAAAAAACGCAAGGTAAAAATACGAGTACTTTTTCATCTATTCGTCATCTAGTAACCCCCACCTATGTCTATGAAATTTTTCGACCTTTTTTTTAACCAGACTGGGCTATGAAGCCAGTTTGTGCATATTAATTTTGCTACAAAATTATAGCAATACAAAATTAACTTACTATTGCTTCGCTAAGTTCTTCTATTTTATTACTCTGTTCTCTAATTTTTTCTTGATTAACACTATCGGAATTGGCTAATTTTTCTTGATGGGTTGATATCTGTTTTTTCTCTCTTTGGAGCTGATCCACCTGTTTCCTGTAAGAAAAGCATTTATTAGCCAATGTTTAGTATTTTATAATATAGGATATATTTGTACAAAAAGATTTAAAAACCCCAATATGGTGAATGATATCTTTTCCATATGGCCAGATGGACTAGAATCACTAGACAAATTCTACCAAACTCAAATATAACTTTTCTAAGATTAATTAAACTGAAAATACGCTTCCACTGCTGCCATTATTTCTCTGATAAACATCGTTTTCACGCATGCATTTTTAATATATGACAGGTGCCAAAAGTGAGATGGAGCTAAATTTGGTGAATAGGGTGGATGTTGCGTGAATTTGTACGTGATTTTCGAGATGATTTAGAAGCTGTACGTTGTCTTGGTGACAAATAATGTTTTCTTCTCTAAATTAATTCTTTCCTCACGAGTATTTACATTTAGATGATTCAAAAGGATACAGTTAATTGTTAGTTGAGTTTATTGTTTTACCCGCTTCAAGCAATCCACAAATTTCTTTTTGCACCCCAAAAAACTGACTAAATCTTTCTTAGCAATTTCTGGATCATATTCGTTCCCTGAACTTCTATATATTTGTTTCAGTAATCTTCTAATCCACGGATCTCATACTTATGATGATCTCCTTACTTGTATGATCTCATACAAGTAAGAATCCGTAAGATTATCAACATATCTCTACTGCTGCCATTATCTCTGTGTTCCATAAAAGCCGCTTTCCAAGCATGTATTTTTAATATATGTGAAGAGACAAAATCAGAAGATGCTAAATCTGGCAACTAGGGTGGATGTTCCATCAACTTGCACTTTTCGCTGAATTTGAGATGATTTTAGAGCTGTGCACATGGTAAAGTGTTTCCAAAATTTCGGATTTTTTTAACTTTGGAATAAGGCCTACGTCTGCTATTTGTACGAGAGTTTTTAGTTTTGCATATAGCTCTAATGACAAAAATATACACACTTAAAGTACTTTATTGCTTTTCAAAATATGTCCCACGAAGATCGATACACTTTTTTGCATACATTCAAACCCATTGGTAAAACAGTTATTCCACTCCATACCTGCATAATCGCTGTTTTAAAAGCATCCATGGCTCTTTTAGCAACTGGAACCACTACCCACGCATTAAATTATTGATCTTTGGGAACGTGAAGAAGTCGTTGGGACTTAGATCGGGGTTATACAGTGGATGGTTTAACAATTCGATGTTTTGAAGCTCTAAAAACTCTATTGTCTTTTGGGCAGTGTGAGCACTTGCATTGTCCTGATGTAGGATGATTCGCCGTTGTGTGTTGCTTTGTCGGAGTTTCGCGGTAACTTCTGGTAAACAAACGGTTATATACCAATCAGAAGTAACCGTTCTTCGATTTTCTAAAGCAATTGTTGCCACATGATCAGATTTTGACACAAAAAATTCGAAGTTGTGATTTTCTTTGACACACTTCGAGAACGGATCACTTTTGTTTATTTTCCGGTTCGTAGGAGTAATTCCAAGATTCATCGCCACTAACAATACTATAAACGTTTTTTGAGCTTCCTTTATTGAACCGTTCCAATGTTTTTCGACACCAATTGACGAGAACCGCTTTTTACTCTTCTGTGAGCAAATGAGAGATCCAACGAGAAATCAACTTCGTAACACTCAGTTCTTCATGTAGAATGAAGGATAGAGGTCTTTGAAATGCCCGGTATGTTACACGGTGGTCATCCTCAATTAGCTGACGAAGCGGATCAATGTTTATACGAAAATGGTTGCGTTTCGATTTAATTTGAGTTTCTTACCACTCCCTGACACGCGTTTCTGGGTCTTCCCGTCATCAAAGAGAGCTTGTAAGAAAACTCAAACTAAACCAAAACGCACCGACTACTCTAGCAATTATAGAAAAAATAATTACCAGAGTATGCTACTAGAGACATCTAGTGATGAAAGATGAAGTTAAATGTGTCGATAGCAATTAAAGTAAACTGTATACTCACGCTTAATCAAGCCATTAAGAGCGATAGTGGAATATAAATATTCCCAGCATCGCTCTTAATGGCTTGATTAAGCGTGAGGATCAATGTTTTGCTGTGACACTGCTGTTTTGGGTGGACCTGGTCTGGATTTGTCGCTGAGACTTGAGCGACCACGTTGAAATTCGCAATACCAGCGGGAAATAGTTGGCTGGTGTGATGTTTCATTCCCAAACACAGAAACCATTTCAGCGGGACATTGCTGTTAGAATAATCCTCTCCGAAAATTGTAAAAAATTATTGCTCGAAAATATTCTTGGCTAAGATCCATTTTTCGACCGAATTTCTAATTTAAAAAATTCACTGTATCTACACCACTTGTTGTATCGCAATAGAACTCTCGATTTATGTGAACAAAAGATTGAGGTTACTTTTGTGTTGAAAGGTTTTATTGGTGGCGCTCTCTAAGCGGTTATATGGAAAACTAAAAAGACAAACCATGTAAAGTCCCGAATAGTAAGTAAAAATTGTGTTAACAACAATCAACGATTAGAAAATGGCTATCACCTCAACTTGACTTTCAACAATGTTACAAAGAGTCGGAAAATTTCCATATATATTGTATGCAAATTATGTCATAATCATCATCAACAATGCCGCTACAACTCTTCGTGAGTCTTTGCCGCGTTTACTATTGCCTTCCATGTTTGTCGGTCCTGTGCCAGTAATTCCCATTTTCGCACTCCCATTTTCTCTAGATCTTCTTTGACTGCATCTTTCCACCTTTTTCTAGGCCATCCTACAGACCTTCTTCCCTCTGGCCTTTCCCAGAACACATTGTTTATAAGTCGATTGTCGTTACTGCGTATCACATGCCCTGCCCATCTGAGTCTATTGGCCTTTATATATCTGACTAGATTTTCTTTTTCGAATAGAGACTCTAGCTCGTTATTGTATCTGCCCCTCCATTCGTTTGTCACGCTGTCTCTGCAAGGGCCATATATCATTCGAAGAATTTAACGTTCCCACACCAGCAATTTATTTATTTCTCTTTTTGTTAGCGTCCATGTTTCGCTTCCATACGCGACTGCTGGTCGTATTATGGTCTTATATATCCAGATTTTTGTATCTCGTGAAAGAAGTTTTGACTTCATTAGATGTTGCATTGCAAAGAAAGATCTGTTTCCTGCCATCATTCTCGTTTCAACTTCTCGCTCTAATTTGTTGTCATTTGTGATTGTTGCTCCTAGATATTTAAATTCTTTAGCCACTTCGAAGTTGTGATCATTTATAGTGATGTTTAGCCTTATTCGTCGTCGTTCTTGTTTTAAGACGACCATGTATTTTGTTTTGTCTTCATTTATTTTTAGACCGATGTTTAATGCAGCTTCTTCAAAGCTCGAGAAAATATCCTTAATTTCTAATGTTGATTGTGCTACTGCGTCTACGTCATCGGCAAAGGCGAGTATGATTTTTGATCCCCGAGGAGTTATGTCTGGTTTGATTTTTGGATATATTTTTCGCATGACATATTCTAAGGCCAGGTTAAATAACCATGGGGACAACGGATCTCCCTGTCTCAGTCCAGAATTTACGCAAAAAGCATTTGATATTTTTCCCCTATTCTAACTTGTGCAAAAGAAATACTTACACATATTTGTGTTACCGCAGCTAGTTTCTTGGGTACGCCGAGCTCGATCATTGCCTTCCATAATGTTGCACGATTAATTTAATCATAAGCCTGTTTGAAGTCTATAAAAATCTGATGCACGTCGTGATTATATTCCCAATACTTTTCAAGCATTTGTCTTATTGTAAATATTTGATCAATAGTCGATCTGCCAGGCCTGAAACCACACTGGTAGTCACCAACTATTTCTTCGGCGTATGGTACTAATCTTTTTAATAATATCGAAGCCAATATTTTATATGTAGTGTTGATTAGTGAGATTCCTCTGTAATTCATGCATGATTCCTTTTTTCCTTTCTTGTGTATTGGTACAATAATACTACCACACCATTCTTTCGGCATTATTTCTTGTTGCCAGGCCATTTCTATTAATTGATGAATTTTACTTATGAGTTCATGACCGCCTGTTTTAAAGAGGTCGGCATCAATATTGTCCAGACCAGGGAATTTATCGTTTTTAAGCGTTTTTATGGCATGCGTAATTTCTTCCATGCTTGGTGGGGGTATTTCTAATTCGACTGTTTGATACTCATGTTCTACGTTATTTTCACCATCTTCATTGTTTTCATCAGTGAAATTTTGGATATTAGGAGCTCTTCAAAATATTCAGAATTATGTTCAAAAAATTATATTCAAAATTATGTCATAAGGCCATTCATATTATTATAAAATGTTTTATACACTACCCTTAACAATCACGATCGAAGTTCGTTCTATCGTGCTAGTTTGATATGCATTCCATAAAATTCGAGGGAGAGAGTCCAAACAATCCTTATAAACTTTTAACAACCACTCATGAAATTGGTTTGGTGCTACAGTTTCCAAAAATAAATTTTTTTTCACTTCAGGACAGTACATTTTTTCTCCTATAAAAATTACTAAGAAACGTCAACTTTAAATATCTGTAAATATAGGAATGCGTTGATATTGAGGGTTTTGCTACACAGTATTTTGTGAAGTTGTACAGATAAACACAAAGATATAGATGACAGCAATAACTCAATTTGGGGAAAATATGGAGATTGAAGTAAACTGTGATAGCTATTTAAGAAACGCGTTTAATATATATCTTTAAATTTTATTTGTGATGATAAAGTTTATATTGGCTTAAACTGAACTTTTTTTTTGGTTCTAGACTCTCAGCTTTAACTCCAAGGAGTTCAACTTCGTTCAGTTCTTGCAGGGGATCGCCAGCGAACAATCCTTCGACGTGACCTACGTGGATATCGAAGAGAAAACGTTGACCGGTCACCACCAGTGCCTGGTGCAGCTATCCACCTTACCTGTGGCTGTCTGCTACGGTCTGCAAAACTCCGAAAGAAGCCAAGGGATCGGCAGCTCATCATGCCCTCAAGTACCTCAAAATCATGACCAAAAAATGAACAGCTAACAATACAGTCATATAGATCCAATTCTATAATTATCCATTTCCTGTATAACATTCAAATTCGGTTTCTCTATAGTTTTGTCATACGTTTTTGAGGCAGCAATTTTCTCAAGGGCACACGGCAACAAAAAGTGATAATGGATATAAAATTGACTATTGTATAGCTTTCTTCTCTTGGTAAACCAATACTTTTTTCGTCGCTCCCAACGAGCGTTCATTTAGTCTGTATATTTTCTTGTATCAAGTATTGCGTCTTTGCTTTGGTCACTTTACGCGCAAAAACTACTTTTTATTAATTTTTCAACAATTTTCAGTTCTTTTAAGAACGAACAGAGGAACTGATCTACATAAAACTTCACACGTGTTCATTAAACAGTAGTGACATATGTAGAAAAATCAAACGACAAACGTAACATCTGTTGGATATAGATAAATAAATTTAAATATTTTCTAGCAGTGTCATCTATTGGCTACTTTACTAGTTGAATAATGTATCACTTTCCTTTTTTAGAGTAGTAGCAAAATTACAGTCATAGAGTAAACACGTGTTTCATTTTGTTCATCAAATCTCCATTTTTGTTCCAGAACTTTATAATTTCTCAATAACATCGCCATCTCTCACTGAACGATAAAACTATTTAACAAACTAGTATTTACTACATGTATGGTTTGCAGTATTTAACGAATTAGTGGAAATATCTCAATAAATAAATCATTAAAATCAGTTACCACGCAACATTTATACTAAAAATGTAAAATAAAAGTGTAAATATATCAAAAATCAATAGAAAAAAATAATTAAAAAAACATTCCATCAAAACCGCTTACCTTAAAGTTCTCAATTCTAATTCCAAACTATCTTCTATTCCTTTCCTTTCATGTTGATCGTTAGTTATTCTATCTTTTAGTAACATAATCTCAGACTGAAGAGTATTGACTTTTTTCTCTTGGGCCTCTTTACCCATTTTGGTGATGATCAAGTCTTGTTGATTCTTTAGAATTATTTCTTGGAGTTCCTAATGAACAATATTTGAATATTATAAGTAAAATTTCTACGAAAATAAATTACTTAATAGAATACTTTTCATACAGGTCAAACAAATGCATTCAGCACAAACAAAGAAAATCAAATTATTTTTATATTAAATCAATTGTCGAAGGTGTCTGTCCATTGCTTAAACAAAAATGTGGCAACGGTGCTTTTTATGAGATCCAAATTCCTTAATGTTGCATATTCTACACAATTATGTCAAAAAATTGTTAAAGTATCGAATTAGTGTGTGGTTTACAGTAATTTCAAAAATTTCGACCAATCGATGTGCCCGGTTAAAAAAATATGAGCTAAAATTGCTCTTTTGATAAATTCTGGTTCTATGTTGTATTAAAGCAATGCCATTGTAGCGAAGGCGGCAGTGGGGCACGGCCTCACTGCACTCTTAAAAAAGCAATGTCATAGTTTATAAGTACTTCTTGGCTTTCTATTAATTCCTTATTTCAAATATACAGGGTAATGCATTATTGCGAGGAAGTCCAATTACTAATTGGGAGCATCGACAGGACAATACTTTAAAAATATTTTTGTTCGTATTTTTAATCGTAAAAATACGAACTTAACATAGGACTTTAATGTACCGTTACCTAAAATCGCGTGAAGTGAATGCAATGTTGTTTAAGCGACATTCAAAGTTGATGGTACTCAAATGTACCTCTGGACGTTAAGGGTCGGTAAAATTTATATTCTCTGGCCGTCAAAGGGTTAATAAATAATAAACAAATATTCAGTGATTACATTATCGCAATATTTTTGTAGGGTAAAAGCTTGACAAAAAAAATCTTTCGTAAATAATATCTTACCTCAACTGTATTTGGCAGGTCAATTATTTCACTTTGCAGTTCTTGGGAATGTGCTGTATACTTTCCTATTAACATATCATTTTCCTCTTGCAATCTGTAAAATATAAAATTACTAATGACTCATGATTCTTAAACTATTTTCCCTCATAAAATCAACATTTTTGTGAAATTAATTGTGATGTTATCTTTGGTTCATAGTTTATGAAATGGATTTTGACACGATACAGTATTACGGTTATAATGTTAAAGCTTATGGAAATTCTCAAGAATATAGAAGTAAAAACAAGAATATTCGAATAATTGATCATTTGTGTTGGAGCCGACTTACTTCAATTGGAACTTTTGGAAGTGCATCTTAAAAAATACGTATTTTAAAAGAAATAATATTCTTGTGGCGGGAAAGTCTCGTAGACCTTTCAACGTCCCTTTCGCTATTTTCAATAATGTTCTGTTTAAGCTTTGTGTTAACACTACAGACGTCCCAGAATGTTTTGGGTGGTGAGTAATGGGTGTACAGGGCCGGCATATGTTTTAGGAAAGTTTTCGGTGTGTGAACTTTGTGAGACAGAGGGGAAAGTGACAGAGAAAAAGAGATAGATAGTTACACAAAGAGAGAAGCAGTGCGGAAAAGAAAAGAGGGAAAAACAGGAACAGATAGATAAAAAGAGAAAAAGGCAAACCGAAAGAGAGAAAGGGATAGAGAGGAATCCAGAAAGAACGAGAAATAATTAACAAGATAAAGAAGAAAAAAATTATAAAATTTAAGCTGTTATGAGAAATAAAAATATAAAAAGAGCATCTTAGATGCTAAGAAAGAGTAGGTTATCAAAAACTGCATGGATAGATATATCAAACAAAGGATACCCGAAAACAATTTATAGCTCAAAGAGAGATGGGGGCGAGGGGGAGAAAAAGATACAGACATAACGGGGAGAGTGAAAAGTGACAAAGAGAGAAACAAAAAGAGACAGAGAAAGGGAGACCAGATTATATTAAAAGACAAAAAGAAAGGGATAGATAGAAAAAGAGAGAAGATAGAAAGGGACAAAGGAAGAGGAAAATTCTTATTCAGAGAACTATAACAAATCAGAGTGACTGAAATAATGGAGGAAAAAGCCAGGACAAAATTCACGGAACTGGAGAATCACCAAGTCACATAATGTGAGAGATCATGAGATACGACGCTTTCCACAGATCGAAGCACAAAAGACCCAAACAGCATATAGTGGAATAAAACAAAATAAATACCAGAGAGAAAATAAACAAATATACCAGAGAGAAAACAAAAATTACCGGAGAGACAAAATAAACAACAACATATAGAAGCGGATAGTTTGTAGCTCTATAACAACGTGGACAAGCGCAGCAGATTGTAGGCCTTAGGTAAAATGATTTTAATATACAATAATGATTTTTTCTTCCGTTCTACCAAAAAAATTTAAAAAATTACTAACAAAAAACCGGCGCAGGCCAACAAAAAAAATTAACAAAACCAAAAAACCCGGCCCCAAACCTTCGAGCACCAAGTCTTTGAACTGGGCGCAGCCCAGATCGGAGACATGAGGTCCAAGTAAGCAATTTTAGTTTCGCGGACAAGTCACAAGAGGATAACAGGACTGAGGCGCACAAGGCTAGCCTGAATTTAAATCAGGGTCCCATATTGGAGTTCTATTACCCATGACTCCCACATAAAGAGCATTTGGCTGATAGTTGTGCCGTTATCGCGCATCAGAATGCTATAGGGGAAACGGGATGGTCTGGAGCATTAGAGCCCGGTGAAGTGATTCCTGTGTTACACGAATTAATACACCTTCCTCCAATGAACTGTTACACCCGAACGTAATTCTAAGGGGTGAACATGTCTCACCGGCTAGGTTAAATTTAATTGCTTGCTTGCTTGCAGTATAGCTATGGATATCAATGGCTGTAACACACATAGCGTATTTTAAGAAGGAATTCTAGAAACGCCTCGCCTTTTCTAAGTGCTTGCAGCAGCTAAGAAAGAGTTGAAACTTACAGCAGTGAGAGATAATGTATGGAAGGGATAAAGTGAAACACTGATAGGGAGAGATACGAGTGTCATAAGATAGAAAAAGGGAGAGGCATGTAGAGACAGATATATATATATATAGATAGAAATGAAGGGAGAAAAGGTGGGACAGAAAGAGAGACAGGAGAGGTAAAGTAGGAGATATAAAAAGAGAAATAGGCACAGAAATAAACAGAGGGAGACAAAGAAACAATGAGAACAAGTGAAGAAGATATAAACACAGGTAGAGAAGACAAAGAAACAGGCACAGAGATAGTCAGAAAGATAGTACGGCAGAGACAGACAGAGATTAAGTGAGGGAGAAAAATACAAAGAGAGAGTGACAGAGACAAACAGAGGGGAAAGAGACAGAGCTCTAGAGACAAAGGCAAAGAAAGCGAAATTGAGGGGAAAGAGAGTGAAAAAAATTTGATATAGAAAAGGAGAAATATATACTAAATGTGTGGTGCACTAAGAAAATGAAGAGCTTTCAGTTGACAGTTGGAGAATAAAAGAAAGGATATCAGCTACTTCATCCTTTTATTAAAGACGTTTCGTGTAATAAATTTATACACATCATCAGTTCATTTACAAAATTATTTAAATAAGCAAAGATCTATATATATATATATATATATATATATATATATATATATATATATATATATAAAGAGAGAAATAACGTCGAAACTCCAAGTAACTCAAAGAGCAATGGAAAGATGTATGCTAGGGATAACAAAAAAGAGGGATCGTAAAAGAATTGAATGGATACGGAGGCAAACCCAGGTGACTGATGTAATCCAAAGAATAAAATCCCTGAAATGGCAATGGGCAGGACATATGGCAAGAAGAACAGATAACAGATGGACCACTAGAACAACTATGTGGTACCCCAGGAACGCTAAGAGACCAAAGAGGCGCCCAAATCTCAGATGGGATTATGATATTAGAAAATTAACAGGAACAACGTGGTCTCGAATAGCACAAAATAGAAAAATATGGGCGCAAATGAGCGCAAATTATTAGAACAACGTATAACTAAGACATCGTCGAATATAGAATAACATTGAAATAAGGGAGGCTGCACCGTAATTGGAAACGGTTGATAAAGCTGCACATGATGATGATGATGATATATATATATATATACAAAAAAAATATTGCACATGGTTTACCTTACAAAAAATATGGAGCAATAATACTTATTTATTTATTTATATACGGGATTACCCCCATTACAAAAAAATATATTGTTACGAACATGCATTCTACGTAGCCCATGTAACGGTTGCAGACCGGGACGAGAATGATTTGTCCTACTAGAAGGGACGGGAACTGTCGACCGCTGGAGAGTTCGACCCGACAAGCGATGAGACGAATTAGAGGTGGGCTACTCCAGAATGTTCTAGTACATAATTACTTTTATATATAAAGATATACAGACTGAGACAAACAAGAAACTGTATAAGACAACTAAACTCAGTGTTGTGGGATAAGAACATTACGATAAAGACAAAAAAGAGAATATATAATACCCTGACAAGAAGTATCCTGACATATGGGTCCGAAAACTGGACAATAAACAAGAGAAATAGAGGTAGAATAAGAGCAGTAGAAATGGAGTTCCTGAGGAGAAGCTGTAGACTTACAAAAAGAGACAGAATTGAAAACGCAGAGATTAAGCGGAGAATGGGAGTGCAATCAGACATAATCGACTATATAGAGGAGAAGAGACTATCCTGGTACGGCCACGTCAGAAGAGCGGACAGAGGACGCTGGATAAACAAAATCACAGAATGGAGCCCGATTGGAAGAAGAAAGAGAGGAAGACCCCGAAGGTCATTCAGAGATGAAATCGACGAGGCTATGGAGAAAAGAACCCTGCGAGATGGAGACTGGAATGACAGGGAAAATTGGAGAAAACGGTTGAGTGAAGGAAGACAGCGAAAACTGTGGAAATCCTTAGTAGTAGTAGTATAAAGATACCTTCTATGAGTTAAGTTAGTTGCTAAGATATTTTCGTGCTGTAAACTTATAAATAAATATATTTATATAAATTCGAATAATTCGTTTTATTGAAACACGCTTCTTCTTCTTCATGTGCCTTGTCCGTTCCGAACGTTGGCAATCAACATGGCTATTCTGACTTTGTTTACGGCAGATCTGAATAGTTCAGCAGATGACAATCCGAACCATTGCCGCAAGTTTTGGAGCCACGAGTGTCTTCTCCTCCCTGGACCCCTTCTGCTGTCTATTTTCCCTTGAACGATCAGTTGTAGTACTCTATATTTATTATGTCTCATAACGTGACCCAAGTATTCCAACTTTCTTTTCTTTATACTTATTCCTACCTCTCTTTCTTTACCTATCCGGCGTAGTACCTCTTCGTTGGTCACGTGCTCAGTCCAGGATATACGTAATATACGTCAGTAAGCCCACATTTCGAAGGCCTCTACTTTTTTCATCAATGTTGCGGTCATTGTCCACGCCTTCATTCCATATACCAAAACCGGGAATACACAACATTTCAGAAGTCGAATTTTGAGAGGTAGGGTGAGGCTTTTAGAGGTGAAAATTTGCTTCATGCTAGTGAACGATGCTCTTGCCTTTTCTACTCTTATACGTATTTCCTTCGCTTGATCCCAATTTGAGTTAACTGTTGTTCCCAAGTAGATGTACGAGTCCACGTGTTCAATTCTTTCATTGTCTAATATCAGTTGCTGTGGTGGTTGTTGGGTTTTGCTTACTAACATCCACTTGGTTTTTGTGATATTTAGTCTGAGTCCGTATTGTGCACTTGTTTTTTGTATCTTACTCATTAGGTAACTCAGTTCCTAAGTCGATGAGGATGCCAGGAACTGCCTGGGAACGCGTTCATGGAAAAGAACAGCGGTAAATAGAGATGGTTGGAGAAGCCTGTTGAAGGAGGCCAAGGCCCGATTTGGGCTGTAGCGCCATTGGATGGAACTCAGTTCCTCCATGCTACTTGCTAGAATCACAGTGTCATCAGCAAACCTTATGTTATTAATTATTTCTCCATTTATCTTTATGCCTTCTGTGCTTTCCTCCAGCGCTGTCTTCAATACTTCTTCTGAGTATATATTAAAGAGAATAGGAGACAAGATACAGCCCTGTCGTACCCCTTTCTTGATCTCAATTTTATTGGTCAATGTAGATCCTACTTTCACTTTAGCTGTTTGGCCCCAATAGAGACTCGCTATTGTTCGAATGTCTCTGTAGTCGACTCCGATCTTATGGAGAACTGCAATTATCTTTTCGTGCTTTACGTTATCGAATGCTTTTGCGTAGTCTATAAAGCATATATACACGTCTTTGTTCATATCTCTGCAGCGCTGGATGAGTACCTGTAGACTAAAAAGTGCTTCTCTTGTCCCAAGAGAATTCCGAAACCCAAACTGCGAATCTCCAATGTTATCCTCGCATTTTTTGCTTATTCTGTTGTAAATAACCTTGGTGTATGCCTTCGAAATGTGGTTAATTAGACTTATCATCCGATGTTGATCACAAGACTTTGCTTTTGGTTTTTTCGGTATGGGAACAAAAGTTGACTCTAGCCAGTCTTCAGGAAACTCCCCGCTGTTATAAATATTGTTAAAGAGTCTGACGAGTGAGTCTAGAAATTGACTGTTTGTTTCGCACAGCATTTTCAATACTTCCCCGTATACGTTATCGTTGCCTGGTCTTTTGTTATTTTTAAGACCCTTTATAGCATTCTCTACTTCTGATTTTAGAATAGAAGGGCCAGTATCATATAGTATATGTTAACATATAGTATAAAAATCAATCTCCGTAATTGCTTATAAACTAAGTAAAATTATAATCTTAATTATAAATAAAACAAAATATTAATTATATATGAAACAAGATGAATTAAAATAAACAAAGACGTACCTATAGCTTGTCAAGCTCTTTTTATCCGATTTCTAAATGAGGCCAAGGAGACACCAAATAGTTCTAAATTGTTCCTATTTATAATTTTCACTGTTCGCTCAATGGGTAAGTGCATACCATAAGTTGTACGGTGAAAAGGTATATAAAACAGATCAACATATCTAAGACTTCAGAGGGGAACATATAAGCTAATAGATTGGAGAAGTTCAGGACAAGAAATTAAACCATTTATTAATCTAAACACAAATACTAAATCAGAGTTATCTCGTCGGGTTTTTAATAAATTCATGTTGAGTGTTTTCAAAATATATGTATAATCATGATTAATAATGCGTATTAATTTATATGCACAATATCTTAAAAAATCGTTCTGCAATCTCTCCAATGTAGTAGAATGAACTTGGTATTGTGTATATTCCACTTTAGATACAACCAAACCATAATAAACCGTTCTTAAAGTAAAAACAGATAGTCTCAGACAGTTGCGAATGATAAAGCCTAAAGATTTTAATGAATCAACTGTTAGATCATTTATATGTTGTACAAAACGCAACTGTTAATCAAATGAATATGATTAAAGTAAAGAAGTATAAATAAATATAAATATAAATATATATGAGAGTGGCAAAGACGGTAAGAGAAAGAGTGGGATAGAAAGATAAAGAAAATAGAGAGATGAAAGTGGGAGAATGAGAGTTAGAGCGAGAGACATAAAGTGGAATAGACAGAGATACACAGAGACTCAATGAGGCCAAGTGAGGGAGACAATGAAAGGGGAACAGACACACAGAGAGTGTAAGAGAGAGACGGAGGGAGAAAAAAAGAGGAGATAGACACAGAGATCGAGACAAAGGCAGAAAGAGAGAAACAGGTATTGAAAGGACATATACATTGAGTGAAATAGAGAGGGAAGCAAAGAGAGCAGGGAAAGGGATAGAGAGAAGAGAGATAGAGATCTCACAGAGAGGGTGACATAGGGAGGCGTAGACGCAAAGGGAGAAATGAACATATAAACCGAAACAGAGAGGGAGGGAAGGGAAAAATAAGAGAGAGATGCCGACAAGTAGAAAATAAAAGAATAAGCGACAGTGAGAGAGGGAGGGGAAGAGAGAGACGGAGAAATAAAAATAAAAGTAATTAATATGATAAACAAGAAAAAACTGATATTTTCTCGACATATGTTACGACAAATACAATAAACGAACTATTGCAAGTGAATCGAAGGCAAAATTAAAATAAACGAGGTCGAAGTTGAAGAAAAATTTAACTCCCTAAAACTGCAATAAAGTGAAGGTCACGCAATTAAAAAAAAAATCACGCAAAAAAATCCTTTGCAGTGGATTTTCTTTTATTTTATCATACATCTGTGCCATACACCCCTCCGTCCATAGCCCACGATAAGAAAGTTGTCCTTTATTTGATTATATTTTATTAAGAAGAACGCATGGGATTGCGTTTACTACTCCACGTAGTGTGGTCGAGCGATCTGTCGTTATAGTCGTTGAGAAAGCTATGTTTCCAATAAATTGAGAAAACAGGTATATATGTATACATAAATTAACGAAAGGTGACTAGCACTAAAAATTTATATACGAAAATAAATATAAAAAATAACTAAAAAATAAAAAAGAAAGAAGATTTACCTTATTAGTTCTTGATGAACAGTTTCCCTTTCGTGCGTTAATTTTCCTATACTCATTTTCATCTCCGAACATGTCTGGTTGAAAAACTGCCGCAACTCTTTCAGATCTTGTTCTGTGCATTCGGTTGTCCGAGTTAGTTCTGCCACCTAAAACAATTTCGTGTACACACTCTGGAAATCATTCAAACGATTCAAACAGCAGATATTACACTTATATTACCTGTCTCTTATGCTCCTCCTTTTTCTCGTTCCACTTTTCCTCCATATCTTTCCTAAATCCAATCTCTTTGAGGAGTTCTTCCTTATGCCGCTCCGCTGCTTTTTCAGCCGCCGTTACTTTGGTCTCCAGCTCTTTGGAAATCTTCTGTTCCCTCACCAACTGAGCCTCGTAATTGCTGCACATGTCGCAAATGAACAGCCTGTTGGACTCGAACGATGTATTCGTCGCTGTGGTGGCGTTCAAGTTGGTATGGTGAGGGGATTGTTCGCTTGTATTTAACTACAAGATAAATATATCAAAAGTGTTGTAGAGTCAGAGTCAGAAGACAAAGAACTGAATATGTATGATTGAATGTTGTGTTTTTAAATGCGAGTGAGAGAGAACATAACGACATATTCTTGTCGACCAAGTTCCGTCGATATTCAGAGAAGTTGTACAGAAGTATTTGAAATTTTAATATCTTTTGATTTAGTATTCAATAACCCAGAAAATAAATAAGCCAGATAATTGTATCGCGTCTAAAATTTGGCCAGGTAGTTCCAAAAAAATATTTTGTTAATGTTGAAAAATTTGAAAAAGTTGAGATTTGATATATTTATATACAAACGATAGTATAGAAAATTATTGTAACGTTAAAATAATACAGTGAAAAAGAAATATTACCTCATCCTGTCTATGACCACACTCTCTACATTTTTGTAACTGTTCATCTGTAGCTCTCAGTTTCTCTTTCAGGGCCTTTATTTGGTCGTTCAACGGTTCGACTAAAGATCTTAAGACCTCTGCATCCTCTTCAGTCTGCAAAAAAAAAGAAATTCAAGCTCTGGTTCATGCTAGCAATCCAATATTGTAACCGGGAAAGGTTTAAGTAGAAAAGAACAAGGGTAAAGGAATAATGGACGAGCAGCAACACAAGGAATAATAACAGGAGTAAGAAACTGTAATAGAAGAACCTGCGGAATAACGATCTACAACAAAAGTAAGAGGGTATGAAATAGGTATGACAGAAGAGGAAATACTAAAAGAATTAAACAACTGCAAGAGGTAGTGAGTTATAACTTCAGTTCGAGTTAGAGGAGCACCAGGATATGTAGCAGCTTTAGCGCTGATAACAGCAGGAATAGCAGTACGAACGGCAAGGACCAATTATATAACTAGAAAAATAAAAGTTTTACTTGCCTTTTTAAAAGAATCCTCCACACTTTCTTGAGAAGAAAACGAATCTGCTCCCAACTTCTTCAACCCTTTTGTTAAAACATTAAAAACTTGACTAGGTGCCAGACTGCTATGCTCCTGTAAATAAAAAAAAATCATCAGTATTTTCATATAACAAGATATTTATTATTTTGTCTACGGGCTTTTACCCACTGCTTGTGTTTGCGAACTCAAATACAAAGACTGACACCCTTAAAGCAACGAATAAAGACGCATTTAGAAGGGCATTTCACTGTCATTTTTTAGTCTCGACTAAAGTTACACAAGTTAAACAAGATTTTAGTTCCTTACTGTACCACTAGGGAGCGCTCATGTGAGCGCTATTACTGCTTCTAAAATATGAAAGAGTGGAGCAACAAATGCAACTTTAGATATTTTTTTATGTGGATGCCGCGTGGTCGTGTTCATAGAATGCTTATAATAAAATTGGAGATCAATTCCTTCTCATGCACCATATTTTTTTAAGAAAATAAAATATTATTTTAGCTTTTAATAACTGAATCATTCTATAAAAAATATTGTGGTTCAATTTTGAATTAAATGTGTACAAATCTACAAATAATATACGTAAAACTCTTTTTTTTATATAATATAAATAAAATCAAATCAAAGTCAATCGTTGGGAGAAAATTCTAAGGTGTTTCGATCAAAAACCAATTCCTGATCTCGTTAGTACGCTAGAATTGCTGTTTAACACATACACCAAAGAAATATTTTTTACAATTTGAAAATTAGAAATTATAAAGTATAATTTCGGATTTTTAAATTTAAAAAATAAATAAGTCTCAAAAAACGCCTCTCTGGAGCTCAACAAAGGAAGTGAGGAAAAAAGCAGAAATGGCTGCTGGGGCATGGACCATAGCAAATCCCAAGAAAACCAAAGCGAAAAATAACATCCCCCCCCCCCCAAGAAGAAACCAAGAGGCTCTACTACTCAACAGACTAGGTCATAAAGCAACGTGACAAAAGTATTCAAAATGGTGGTAGCACACTAACACCCTCCTGATAGGGATGGTGTTAGTGTGCTAGGGGATTTTAGGGGAACTAGACAGGGGACCCTGTGGTTGAACTGTGCTAACGAGTATATAAAAAAATGGACTACTGTAGTGGCGAGGACTATGGAGGGCCTGTGAGAGGAGCAAACTTAAATATAGATGATTCAAATAATATGCCCAAACGCACCATGGTCCTCACTCGCATTCCCGAGAAACAGACTGATGAAGAAACCATTAGGGCCCGTCTAAAACCGCAAAATCAAGTCCTTAAGACAAAAGACTGACTGTTTAAAAATCGAAATCGACTCGTATAAAGCATTGAGGGCTGCTCATTTCAATGCATATTATAAAGTTGGAAAGGTATCCTTGAAGACAATAATGGGCCTTGATAGTTCAAATCAGAATCATAGAAACGAATTTCCTGCATAGTAAGACAGCTTCGGCAGAACTTACTGTTGCCATGAGCTGCCAAGGTTCAATGTAGCCTTGATACAAGAGCTCTGGGTTGCAAAGGCAAAATAAGAGGTCTATCGGCATTGGTGGAGAGTTTATATATATATATATATATATATATATATATATATATATATATATATATATATAACCGGTCAACTGAAGTCCCAAAGAGCTGCATAATAGCCAACAGCAATATCAAAACAGTACCGTTGATGAATCTCTGTTCCAGAAACTTAACGACGGTAAAGATGAAGGTCATAGAGGGAGGAAGTATGAAAGAGATGGTTCTCGGATAAGCATACCTCCCAAATGATGATCCCGAACAACCACCATCAAGGGAGTTGGTACAGCTAGTGAGAGATTGCAGGAAAAATGAACTGTGTGAATGCGTACAATCTGACCTGGGGCAGTATGAAACTGTTAAAAAATGGCATGTCTTAGATGAAGTGTCTTCTTCAGACCATCGACATATTTTGAAATAACAGGCAATGAGCTTATCAAAAAAACTTATATATATATATATATATATATATATATAATCAAACAAATTGGGAAGCATATTAAGCAGACCTCTAATTTTGTTTAGGTATGAAGGAAAGTACCCTGGTGGAATGATACTCTTACAAATCAAAGGACAGAAGACAGACGAAAATTTAATTTCTTCAAAAGATCATGTGAGTGGGTGGGATCTATTTTAATTAAAAGTTTTATTTACATATAATAAAAAAAATAATTTTAATATTGAAATTTTCATACCTTTTTAAGTTAAAAATTTAACAATTTAATATATTAAAAATAAAGATTTTATTGTGAAAAAACAAAAAAAAACAGTTTGCAAATCAATGGCATTGAAATTTTATTAAGGGTGGATGCGTAAGTTAAACAGCTCCGTTCGTATTCCTTTCCCACTTCCCCCAACTCCATCTTTCATGATATAGTTTTAAGCTGATGGCCACAGTTTGAGCAAAGAATACTGCATACGAGCCCCTTCCCATATCAGTTGGCCCACCTATGGAGTTTGCAGTTTAAGTCGATTATCATAAACTATAATTAATATTACCATAAATTATAGTCTGCATGTTTTTATAAGTTGCCATATTAATTAATATGGCATTTTTATTATTATTTATTAAAAACATTACCCTTATGGTTTTGTATTTATTTTCAACAATAAAAAAAATTCACTAAACCCTGGCTATGCATTCACTTATGTTAACATACGTTGATTTTTTCATAATTACGTTAAATCCAGAGGTAGCTGTGGAACAATGACATCAAAACAATAATATTGTCAGTTAATGTCAAATGTATTTTGTAGTATTGTAAAGCTTTTTGCCGTTTGTGGATTGTAAAATGGGTCGAGGTAAAGTTATCGATGAGAAAATTTGTTCAATCATTATTAGATTTTTTAATTCTGGAAAATTAAATTCGGAAATCGCAAACATGTTGCAATTGTCACGCTATAGTGTAAGAAATATAGTCAAAAGATACAAAACTACAGGTTCGGTCGTCACAAAACCTAGAAATGTACGAAAAAATAAAATAACCGAAGCAGATCGAAGGACATTAAGACGCATTATAGTGAAAAATCGACGAGCAAATTATGTGGAGTTATGAGTTTTATGGAGTAAAGTTATTGGAAGACACGTTTCTAGATCAACATGTCACCGAGAGGCCCACAAATTAGGATTTTATACTTACAAAGTAAGTTTTATAGTTGAAAAAATAGAACGAATTGTTTTTAATAAATTTAATTTTATTTTACGCTAAGGAAAAGCCACTTTTAACATTTCAACAAAAGAAAAATAGGCTAAGATGGTCAAAAGAGCATAAAGATTGGACTCAGTCGTAATGGGATTCAATACAATGGAGTGATCAGTCCAGATTTGGAGTGTGTGTTGGAGACAGTGGGAGTCGCGTCATTAGCAGGAAAAATGAAGCTTTCCATCCCGACTGTCTGAAGAGAAAAGTCAAATTTCCTGTATTCGTCTAAAGGTATGGGAAAGTTACATTTTATCGATGGGATTGTAAACACGGACAAATATTTGAATATCTTAGAAGAATCTCTTTTACCGATTATGGAACACCGTTTAACATCAGGACGGCGCAGGTTGTCATACCTCAAAAAAGAGTTTAAAATGGATTGAAGACCATGGCATACCACTTCTGTAATGCATTTCTAACAGTCCCGACTTGTCTCCGATATACTTTGTGGTGTGAAATGATTTTTTTCGCGCGAATTTCTTATCAATCTAACGTTGGGCCAACTGATATGGGAAAGGGCTCGTATACGTTTATATTCTTTGGTTTGAGTTTATGCAGTCGCTCTGTACAGAAGTATTTTGAAGGATAACCGTGACTACATCGCCCATTTGAAATGTTCTTCTATGCGCGTTTTTATTCGTTGCTTAAAGTGTTAACACAACTAACCGAATAATGGTAGACGGAAGATTTTTCATATTACTTTACAATCAACAGAGTAACGGAGGATTAAGATAGGAAGATATAGTATTAAAAATAATTAGGTAGCAGTATCCAGACTAAAAGTCCTAAATAAATCTAAATAAAATGTTCGCAAAAGAGAAAGAAGCCACTTAAGTGTCACAGTGACAGACAGAGGAGATGAAGAGAAAGAACGAGACAAAATGATAATAAACGGTAGCACAGCAGTGGATCAATAAATATACTACTGAAGGCCAAAATGTGTGAAAAATATACATGAAAATATGTGAAACGTACATATGAAAAAATATTTTTGATGATAAACCAGAAGTAAGAAAGAAAGGTCGAGGTTTGAGAGAGAAAAATCATATGGAAAGTCTTTGAAGGTAGTAAAAGCAGACTTCTTCTTCGACAAACGGTAATAGTAGCTTTGGAAACTGCTGCACGAAAGATTTCTGTGGATGAGCAGTCAAACCATCTCCTCAGGTCTTACAGCCACGAGTTCTGGCGTCTTCTAACTGATCTTTTGCCTTGCACTTTACCTTCCAATACGATTTGGAGTAATTCATATCTTTCAATTCTCAACACATGACCCAAATATTGTATATTTCTCTCTGATTATGCCGAGTAATTCGTTTTGTTTACTCATGCGTCGAAGTACCTCATCATTAGTAACTTTTTGTATCCATGGAATTCTCAGCATCCGTCTATATATATATATATATATATATATATATATATATATATATATATATATTATATATATATATATATATATTATATATATATATATATATATATATATATATATATATATATATATATATATATATATATATATATATATATATATATATGTTTCAAAGACATCTACTCTTTTTTCTGTTGAGTCCATTGTCCAACTTTCACAGCCATACAGCAAAACAGAGAAAACGTAACATCTGATCATTCGAATTCTGAGCTCTAGACTAAGGTCTGATCTTGTAAAAAATGTTTTCATGTTCATAAGTGTTTTCCTCGCTTGTTCGATTCTTGACAGGATTTCTTTTTTTGGGTTACATTAATTTGCTCCCAAATATTTTATGGAAGTTACCTGTTCTGTTATTTGTCCCTTGACGTTGGTATCTTTGAAAATACTAGAATTTTAGTTTAGGAAACATTTAGATGTAAACCGAACATCTCGCTATGACGAACTACTGCATTTATTATATTTTGAGGAGACTAACCGGTAGTAAATGTAGATTATGAGCTACACAAACTAACACAAAAGTTAGGCCCAGTGAGTGAGACGGTTGGGAGACGTGCTGAATGCCAAAGAAAAGAAATAGCTCAAGAATGCTACAGGCGGGAACACATGGAAGTGAAGAAAATGACAACAAAGAAGAAAATGGATAGAGCAGTCGAGAATGGCATAGAAGGTATGAGAATACTATGCTGTACAGAATAAATAAAGGACCGGAAAAAGCGAAAAAACTAACCAGGAACCTAGAAAATAGCCCTTAGTCCTTAGCTTGTTTATATATTACATAAATTGATTGATTTTCTCAATATTTTAAATTGATGAAGATTATAAGAGAAATAATCTGAATTTAAAATATTAAATATAAGTGGGTGTTGACACAATAGATCATAAATTACACAACTTTTAAAATGACCGGAATTTTTTTATTTTATTTTATTTATTAAACCTTCAGAATATTTTCTGGTATCAATTAATGCATAATCATTGTTTTCGTAGGAATACAACATATACATCTAATAAAATATATATAATGGGTGTTCCAAAATTGACACAAGATTTGAATTGAATAGAAAACATTGATTTTTTTTTCTTTAGATTGTAATTTACGAGGGTGGATTGATAATAGCCTTTGATAGAAAAAACAAGGTTTTTGGAATTACCATTTGGAATGGTAAATCGATTTATTTCTCAACATAGTCCCCTTTTAGCTCGATACACTTAGTAAGACGATGTTCCAATTTTTTTATCCCATCTGAATAGTACTTTGGCTCGAGCTCTTCAAAATAGGCCAAAGTTTCAGCGACGACTTCATCATTTGTTGCGAAACGGCGTCCTCCGAGCCATTTTTTTAGGTTTGGAAACAGGAAAAAATTGCTGGCGGCAAGATCTGGGGAATACGGTGGGTGTTCAACAAATTCATAGCCCAATTCGTGTAATTTTGCCATGGCGACGGTCGATCGAATCGATCCAATAATGCTGCGTAGTACTCACCATTGATTGTTTTCCTTTTTCCAAGTAGTCGATGTGGATGATGCCCTTCGCATCACAGAAAACAGTCGCCATCACTTTGCCGGCCGAATGTGCACCCTTTGCCTTCTTCGGCGGCCCTTCGCCGCGTTTGCACCACTGTTTCGACTATTCTTTGGTTTCTGGTGTGTAATAATTCACCCAGATTTCATCAACAGTGATAAATCGACAAAAAAATCATTCGGATCGCGCCGTATTATCGCCAAAAGCGTCTCCGAAGTGGTCACATGTTTTACCCTTTTGGTGGAGGAACTTAATCACCGAACGATACTCGACTTTTTCCATTTCTCCGAAAACACAAAATTTGCTTGCTTTTGACGGCTGTAAAAACCAAACTAATTGTTTTTAAAACATAAAATTTTGACAGACGTCATGTCATAAATGGCAAATGTCAACACCGAATCCAATTCGGTATCAAGTAGCGCCATCTATCAAAGGCTACTTTAATATCAATCTATACTCGTATTTATTGAATCATAAAGTAAATATTTATGGGGTAATATGGCAAAGACCTTTGACTTAAAAAATAACCCCATTAAAAAAATCCAATGTGTTAAATGGGCTGTGTGACAGGTGACACCGTCATGGTTTCAAGGGCTGTATGGCATGTGACATCGTTATATTGAAACTACATATCGTCCACATCAATATCATCCAATTTAGGCAGAAAGAACTCTGTTATCATGTTTTAATATAATGATCCAGTAGCAGTCACATATATTTGAGCTTCCGCTTTTTAGACGACCAGTGCGTTTGACATCGCGCAATTGATGTCCCAGTCTCCAGTCTCCCTGAATTATTTAATTATTCTCTTCACAGTTGTCTAAGTTAAATCAATATTCTGACCATATTTTGTACGATAATTTTGAACTGTGACCACCAAACTTTCATTATTTTTAAAATATTGTTCAATGAAACACATTTTTACTAACCCTTAAATGTCAGCTGCCAAACTGTTTTTTCTTTACTGTACAAATGGCGGCAAACTCAAATCTTGTATGGATTTTTGGAAACCCTTTATAACGAGATTATAATATTTGTTGTTATTATCGTCATTATTACAGCATTTTTCTTATAAGTTCCAAACAACAATATCAAATAAATAGCTTAACTTTAGATTAAATGGTTATAAAATATAATCTTGAATGTTGATCTATAGATTATAGCTATATATTTGTTACAGGTGAAAGTCTCATTTTTTTCTAATTCTGGGATGCACAGAAAAGCTCGGGAGATAAATAATATACCTATCTACCTTGTTTGAAAATCAAAAGGAGCTAATTTGAATTAGATTTACTTGTTTTGTTGCTATCATCATAATCATTCTCTCTGCATTTATCCCTGTACAGGGTCGGCTTCCTAATTACATTACCGGCATGTCCTGCATAAGCGTCTTCACAGGTCTTCTTCTTCCCACTTCCCCAAAATTTACAAATCAACAATTCATGAATTATCAGAAATAAGAATAATTGAAAGGGTTCGATGTTTTTATACAAACAAAAAATCGACTGGGCAAAATACCGTTTCCGAATTTGACCGAAATATCGGAATTCTTGGATGGCCCTTAACGGTATCCTAGATTATTTAGAATATTTCCAAACAAATACTGTAACGGGGCCTCTGCGGCATGATGATAATAGCTTTAAATTATTTAGAATATTTGAAAATAAGTGCCGTAACAGGACAGAATCGGCACCTTTCTTAGGTAAAAAAGATTATAGAGATGGTCAGGGGTAAATGTTTAACGCTATTTTATAGTAGTACGGAATCGATACCTTTCAAAGGGATTATTAGTAGTAGTAAAAATAAAATGGAAATTTTATTAACACGACATGAAATGAAACACGACAAAATTATTTCTTAAGAAATACTTACAAAAATAAACTTATATACTGATTGTTT